>NC_051447.1:17772827-17830509 GCF_001649575.2 Kryptolebias marmoratus | reverse complement strand
TTTGAGAATGTCAATGTTTGTTGGGAATTATCTTACAAAACTAGGAAGGATTTTTGGTTTATATATTAAAAGTTATGGTTTTTTATTGATTTTAGTAAAAAAAATTGCAACTTTTAGGAAAATGCCCGCAAAATCAGGCATTTTAGCCACAACAATCACAAAAAATGCCCGCGAAATCCTGAGTTTAGACAGCACGCAAACAACCAAGAGTTACCCAGATTGCAAAATGCTCCAACGTGAAGACGTCCGTCTGCAAAAAAAAAAAAACGCTCCTGATCGCACAAAAATCAGTCAGCTGAAACTCCCCCAACATGAAACGCATAATCCCTAAAATATCTTCTCGTTTTCAGATCTAAGATCTTTAGAGTTTGCTTCAGGGTGCTGTGGTATTTATCCAACCACCTTAACAGACAGTTGGGTAATAACAACCGTCGCGCTCTGAGGGGAGTTCATTTTGGATGGAAACATGAAAGGGTCCGCCATATTTAAAAGGGTAGACTGTAAACTCATTCAAATGAACGGCAGATTTAACAAGATTAAATACATTTCTACAAAAAAAATGGCATTTGAATTCATTTAGAGGTTTGTGTTCAGTGATTTAGAAGCTTGATAGTTGAGCAATAAACCATTAAAATGCTTCAAACTGAATCAGGAAACTGAAAAAAGCTACATTATTGGGTTTTTTTTTTGCTTCATTAATAATATATTGTAAAATAACCCTTATATAGTGTTTTACACAGCTGGCTTTCTTTTTCCTAATCAACTTGATAAAAATTTATTCTAGCTAAAGACTTAAAACTAAATTTATTACTGATAAGTTCAGACTGAGTAGTCATAGGCAGCCTGCTTTGTTTATTGTTTTTAATTCAAATAATGAAGCGAATTACAAAGGTCGTTTTAATTTGCTTCTCATAAAAGAGGCACCACTTCTAAATTAATTGTAAAAAGGAGAAAAATATACTAATTCTGGTGGGAAAGGACTTCTGAACCGTCGTAAACCCGAAACAAAAAGCCTCGTGAAGATTTACCTCAATGAAAGAAAGCTTTCCGCTCCTTTGAGTTGTTGTTTTTTTGTTTTCTTGTGCTTAGAAAGTACGTTTTAGTCCATTTTTGGGAACAAAGACGTAATACATGACACTTGGCTGCCAGCAGAACCTCGACCTACACGACCATCGGCGTTCGAAAAGGTCGAAGCGCTGAAAGAGTAGCTGGAAGTCGCTGAAACTGATTCATAAACCCAAAAGTCTACTTTTTGGTACAAGTCGATGAAAGTTTGGCGCCCTTTCGATAAACGCGTTTCTTTCGGCTGCTCCGCGACGCCGGGGTTGCCGCAGCGAGCGAACTCGCACGAGAGATTTGGCAACTGTTTCACGCCGGACGCAACCTGGGCTCGAACGTGCAGCCTCAGGATTACGAGACCGCGGCGCTGACCGCCGATCCACCGAGCTACCGTAAGAAGACATCTGGATTTCTGCTAAACCCAAAGATAAAAAATAAAAGTCTTAAAATTCGCAAAAGAAGGTCCATCCGCATCAACCAATTCTACAAAATTCTACAACTACCAAACTGAGGCCACAAAAAAACACTCCGACGGCCGGAAATGGTCCACAGGCCGCACTTTGGACACCCCTGCTATAGACACGTTCTGGTTGTTGGTCAAACTGACCACCTGTCGGACTTCTCTGCGGCGTGTGCCCGCCGCAGATCCAGGATCCAAACGGGTTTTAGGGCGGCGGCTAACCTCTGGTTCTGTGTGACGCTTGTGTTCTTACCTGGTCGCCGTGGTAACTCATCCTGTCCCGAAGCTGGGTCCATTTTTCGGATTCGAGGTCCCCTGCGTCCCAGAACCATCCTTCCACCAATCAATGTCCTAAAAAAAAGTGGAGAAAACAAAAAAAACAAAACAAATAAAGAAATGGTCACTAATTCAGTACCACCAAATTTGACATTTATCTGAGAAATATACAATATTTATGTAATTTAAACAAAGAATTTTTATGTTTAGTTTGTTCCTGTCAACAGCCTTTAAATAAGGAACAAGAACTTATTTTATTAAATACCTCAGAACCGTGAAAAGGACTCAATTCATAATCTTCTGCATCACTTTTATGTTCATGTTAAAAAATGCTTTAAAAACTGAAACGTGAACTAAAATGTTTTAAATGACAAACTTCTAATGAATCTACTCCTTGGATTGAATCATGTTTCTCTTTAAGAGCTGGAATTTTAAAAGAATTCAACACCTTTATGAGAATAATATAATAAATGCTTATTTTGAAAAGTATAAATATCGGTGTAGTGGAGAAGCTTAATCTTTATTACCTGCCTTGTTTGTGCCCTAAAATGTCTCAGGATCCTCGGGATTAATTTAAATGAAAACCACGGATACAACCCCCATTCAAGATGGCCGCCAGGGTCACGCGGAGCAAAACAAAGTCCTGACAGGTGGCGAGACGCCTGGACAAAGGGCCGAGCGAGGAGCAGAGGGGGAGGGGCTAACGAGGACAGGTGCGCTGATCAGTGGCAGAAACCAGGTGTGGGCCGAAGCCCAACAGGAAGCAGAGTCGACAAAATAAAACAGGAAACGGCGAAGAAACTCGAATATAAACTGGTGTCACCTGAAATTCATCCCCCAAACAGTCTGAATTTTATGCACTTATTTTGAAACAGCAACATAAAATACTTTTTTTAAATAAACAAGACAAATGTATAATTTTGAGACTTTTTATTTTTTCTTTTAACAACTGAAAAGACTTTCAGCAGCATCTAGTTTCGCTCCGTCTTGCTAAAATAAGCAAAGCCCTCTCTGAATTACGAATAAAGTGTTCAGATTTAGGATTATTAATGCCCCCCCACCCCCAAATACAGATTCTGCTGTCACCCGCCAAAATAAAAGGCGAGCAATCGTGTGTTAGCAAAATATCTCATGAACCACTGGACGGATTTTAATGAAACTTGAAGACAGCGATAATTGGATGGACGTTTATATCGGATTAGCTTCTGGTGTCGACATGATTCAAGATGGCTGCCAAAGCTAACTGATCTTAAAAAAAACAACAACACAAAAACGGCTATAACTCATCCAATTTAGCAGATATTCAGCTCAAATTTGGCGTGGTAGTAGCTGAGCATGCGACTCGTTCATTTTTGGAGTCGACCTGATTCAAGATGGCCACCACAGCTAATCAACCTTAGCCAACATGAACAGGGCTATTTAGTGTGAGATCTTTGTTTAAAACTTTGGCACGAAAGGCAGGAGGCAGTCTGCGCTCCTTTAAGGAATATTAGTTTAATTTGTATCTCAGTCCTTTCCGTATCAGGGGGGGTATATATGGTCCAAGATTTTTTTTTTTTAAAAAAAGGTGTTTTTAAATCTTGTTTTATTCGAGAAAAAAAAAAGACAAAAACACCTAAAATTCTCTCGACTTCAGCGGTGCTCGCCACCGAAATGAAAAAGTTCCCAGATCCTGAAAATAATGAAACGACCGCAGCCACCTCCTGGTAAAGCCCCACCTGCCATTTAGACCGACGCCGTCGTCCCCGCCACCCCCCCCACCACCTCTCTGAAATCATTTCATACCTCTGCCGGTACCCACCCACGCACACTTCTTCCCCGCTCTTATCCCACATCCAAGTCACGGGGGGGACCTCCGCCGGTGCCCGAGGCTTCACATTGTGCTATCTCCCTCACACACCGTGGTGTCACCACCGTGGCGGCGCTGGGCCATCTGTAGAGCCTTCATATCCTGATACTGCGAGCCAAACCCCCCCCGCTGCCCGCGCCCACCGCTCTTTACAGTTGCACAACTTTTACCTTTTGGAGGTCGCGCACCTTCGGCTGGCGACAACAATACAAGCGGATTTGTATCAAGGTGCTTTTTTCTGCATGTGTGTAGGTGTAAAAGTGCGTCCTGACGGCCACAGAAGAAGCGCACGTACGGGGGGTGGTTTCAGCCCGCCTATTGAAGTGGTGTAATTGGGAGCACGACCGGCGGCCGAGCGGCTGGAACGCTACGAGTCGGCCGAGCAGCTTTTAGTGCCTTCTCTCCTTCCATCCCTGCCTCCTTCACACGCACGCATTCTTTCACCTCCACCTCCGCCCGTCCACGCGTCTCTCCTGAATAGCGGCCGGTTCTTTTGAAAACAAAAACACATGTGGCTCAGGAACCCCATCCCCCCCCCACGCCTTGACCCGGACTGCCCTTGCACCAGGCAGAACGGGTCTTTGTATCAGCGTGAAAGCTGAAGTCGAATCCACTCGGCGTTCGCAGAAAGACTTTATCTTTGACCCCGTGTTTTGCCGAGCATCCGCCGAAACAGGACTCGTAAACACGGGAGAGACTTTACTGAAAGGGAAGATGCTGATCGCCCAATAGGCCAAATTGGCTGAAAAGATTCCCGCAAAAAAAAGACGATATTTGTTCACATTCTCACATTGTGTTAGCTCGCTGCTTTATTAGAGCTTTTAGAGACGTGGCAATAAGGCTATAAAAATCAGACCTTTGCAAGAAGTAAGCCTACCTACTAATCCACTTAGAAACCTTGCCCTCGAAAATATTCTTCTTTTTTCTTGTTTACCTTAAATGGCTCAAATCTCTCAAGTTTTTTTTGTTGGTTTTTTCCCCTCCCGTCTTTCTCTCAGATCTGTGACAGATCGAAAGAGGACTACAGGGCCACGGAGCGGAGGCTGTGAAAATCTCACCACACTTTTAATGACTTTTAATGAGATTCGTAAAACATGCACGAAACTTGCAGAAAAAGGGAGAGCGCGAGCGCGAGGGGAAGGGAGGAGAGGGAGAGAACGCGGCGCCGCCGCCTGCCACTGAGCTGACAGCGAGCAGGCTTGACATTTGGCCTCTCGTAATTAGGGAAGTGCCAGATTCCGTCCCACTAAATCTCAGCTCAAAATCATTATTCTCGACGGTGTTGACTCCGCAGAGTCCAACCCGCTTAAGCCCTCCTCTGTGCTTCTTTGTCCCCCCCCCCCGCTTTATCCTCCTTTCCTTTTCTCCTCCTCCTCCCCCTGTAAATATCGCAGCCAAAATTACATTACAGTTTTGCGCTTGCCTCCCCCTTAATTGCTTGCCCTCCAAACACAATCTGCTTTGGCAATACATAAGATGGTATGTGAGTTAACAGCGACAGTGAGTTGGCAGCGAGGCAGCTGAGTGGCGGTCTGTGAAAAAAAAAAAAAAAAAGGGAGCACTAAGACGAGGAGATAAAGTGTGGAGGAGAGCTGGAGAGGAGCTGATCACACGCAGACAAGCTGGGGAGCAGCAGACAGATGCCACGAGAGCACGGCTGTCATCCGCACAGCGAGGATGGAGGGAGGCGGAAGAAAGAGGAAAAAATAAAAAGCAGCAGAAGAAGAAGGAGGAAAGGAGTGGTGTAAAGGAGAGAGGAGAGGGGAGGAAAGAGGGGGACGGGGAGTAGATTAGGACAAAATGAGGCGGAATAAAAAACTAAACTATTCCAAGTTTGGTCAAGTCATAGTGGGTCGAAAAAGTATTCACAGTTTTCTGCGTTTTGTTGCCTTAAAAATTAGAACTTTATCTTTTAATTTACACAACATTACCTTTTCAAAAACGCAAAATGTTCCTTTTTGTGAAACAAACAGGAGAGGGGACGAGAGACAGAAAGCCTAAACTCCTAAACCTGCTCTACGCTCGTTCTGATTGGGTCGGGTTCAACCAATCACGGAGGACCACCGGTTGGTTCAAAGTTGGGTACAAGGAACCAATTGGAGACCAGCGTAATGACCCCTGTCTGTCCGTTTTTTAAAAATCACACCTGATAATTAAATATAACACACGTAGACGGATCAGTCTTCTGTGTGTTTTAGACGCGTTCTCGCTTTAAAACACCTGCTTTAAATGGACGACTTGTTGCCATGCTCCTTGAGAGCTTAATGATTTGGCGAGGAGGTGATTAAACCGTCTGAATCAGGTGTGTTGGATTAGAAAAACCTAAAACTCGCAGGACAGCGGAGCCTCGAAGCCTGGAGTCTGACCCCCCTGTTGTAGAGCAACACATCCAGGTAGTTGGCCTCTGCGCTCCCACCTCCAATCTGACTGGCTTTCAGGCTTTTCAGTGCCTTAATAACCAGAAAAACGTTCATAAATCTGGATAAAAGTCATCAGGTTGGACGGATTCTCGCGGTAGGGACGTTGATGAAACGACTATCCATTTTTCCCCTTAGTTTTTAAATCCTCCCAGGGATTCTCAGTTGGATTGAGGTCTGGGTTTGACTGGAGTATCCCAGAACATGTAGCTGGTTCTCCTTCAACCAGTGAGCGTTACTTCGGCTGTGTGTTTCGGCTCATTGTTCTGCTGGAAGGAGAACCTCCATCCCGGGCCCAAGTCTTTGAAGTTTCCGTTTTTTTGCTCCATCCATCTTTCCTTCATTCCTGACCAGCACCCCAGTTCCTGCAGGGATGTTGTTCTCAGCAGGGTTTGCGTCAGACGTGGAGTCGTCCTCGATGACCACACGGTTCAGTTTCAGTCTCGTCTCACCACAGCACCTTCCTCTAAATCAGTGCTTCCCAAACTTTTCCATAAAATAACAGTGACAAAGGTGTGTGACCCCATCTGTCGGCTGTTTAAACATCCAAAAAAAGCTAACGACTCTATTAAATAAGGACATAACGACAACCAGACAGTCTTAACATCCGTTATATGTTTTTAATCAATTTATGGACTTGTATTTCAAGTTTTTGTAACGGTTATGGTGCAAACACGGCATAAAAACTAAGTTTTTATTGTAAGTTGATGTCTGGAGATTATCTAAGGACTCCTAGTTGGTGTCGAGTGACCCACACTGGGCTCCCGACCCCATTTTTGGGAATCATTTCTCGAAATCCTTTCCTTTAAGGAATGGCTTTTTCCCGTCGATCCCGTCCACCTTATCTGAACTCCCATCTTTGCAGAAGAGCTGCCCGACTTTGGCCTCTTGGTAGCTTCTCCGGTTAACGCCTTAGTCCCCGTCTTTATGGAGGGGGTGACCCTTCTTTGGCAAGTTTGCTGTAGCTTCCATTTCTAAGAATAGATTTAATGGTGGTCTACAGGACGTTCAAATGGCTTCAAATCATCAGTTCACAAAAAGGAGTGACATCGTGGTGGTTATCTTTTATATAACCTGTGAGACGTCCATGCCACTCTGGAATTAATATCTCTTTCTTACACACATGTAGTCAGGCTTGTGACTATATTACTAAGATAAATATGTCACCCCCCACCTCTCAGGCCCGTTAAACAGGCTTCTAATTCTGTACCCTGAGGAAAAGACCATTTTTCAGACCCACGATTTCATGTCAAAAACTGATTCGGATATTTAAACTCTTCCTTTCCAACTTCCCTTCATGATCTCTGTTGTTTTCTATTCCCAGGGTTCCACTCAGCAAGCCGGCTGTCCCCAGAGAACCCATCCAAGCCCTCTCAGGCGGGGTAATAATGGCTTTCTAACGTCGCCTATTTAGACTGCAAGTTTCCATTAAATCGCACCATGGTATTACAGTTCATGTTCTTAATTATGCAGCAAATGTCCCCAAGGGGATATCGTGGAGGCCAGTACTCACACAATCTGTCCATATGGCACTTAATTAAAAGTTTTCATAAGAATAAATTGTATTCAATTCAATTAAAACTGTAATGTCATACCAAAATAATGGGCATAGCCTCCTACAACGTGCACTTCCGTTTTTTTTTTTTTTTTTGCAGGGTTTGCAATGGGAAAGTGCATATCTCTCTTCCAAAAATAAAAAAATGAAAAATTAACAAAAAGAAGCCCCCCCTAGTAGAATGAATATATGCAAGAAGCAAATATCACCAAAGCCTCCTACATGCCACCGAGCCCCAGGCAACAACCGAGCTTGAACGCTCGAGCTATTTCTAGATTCCACTCTTGGAATTCGCACCATGACAAATGAACCTTTGGAGTTTGGAATTCCTATTTATCTGCCGCTCGCAGAGCCTCTTGATTCGGTGCTGAGGAATAAAAGGAATTATGTGGACCGAAAAAAAACAACAAAAAAACAAACGACTTAAAGGATAGATGATAAAAAAAATAAATAAATAGATTGCGCTTTCCCTCCTGGAGCCAGAGCCGTTTGTTCATCTGATTTGAGGGCGTTTGGGTGGGCGTGTCCTTATCATCCGGATGCTCTGATCTCGCCACAGCAAGACAATTTCAAAATAAGCTGCATCTGATATTATACATCGTCTGCCACAGGATTGTTTCCAAGAAAATATATCTCCTTTTAAACAATGATTTATATATTTCTTTAAAACCTGCCAGATGCCGTTATAAGTCAAAGCCCGCGCCGAGCGCCAAAGCACACCTCAAATAATGACAGATTTTATTCAAGCAGCCGCTTCGGTAACTTCGAACTTACAGCTCTGGGGGCCGCCTCGCAGACGATGAGCATTGATTAGTGGATTAGAGGACAGGGGAGGAAAGAAGGAAAAAAAAAAAAAGTCCATTTGGTAAAGTAGGCCGCTGTTCCGCACACCCCATCTGTTGGGTGTGAGATGCTGACTTCATCTGTTGACGACGCAACGGTGGCTCGGGAACCAGGCGCGAGCTGATTTCCCTCCTTCACTGGTTGAGCAGCGAAGGGCCCTAAAGCGTAAACAAAAAGTGTTTTTTTGGGTTTTTTTTTTCTTGTTCTTAAACGCAGACTCTTGGCTTGGCTCTGCGACGTGACTCTGACGCTCGTTCGCTCCGAAGGTCCGAGAACAAACGGCTTCCCACACCTGGCGACCGGCGGCGGGGGAAACTCCCTCGCCTGCAGACCAACGCAGCTACGCCGATGGACGTCGTTCCTTAAAAGAACGTTAGCGCTTGGAGCATGCATCGGGAAGAACTCCCGGCTACTACCACACCGAATTTTTAGCTCAACGTCTGCAAAACTCACTGTAACCATTTCTGCGTTGGCCAATGTCGATCCGCTGTGGCGGCCATCTTGAATTGGGCTGACTCCAAAAGCTAATCGTGAGAAATTTTGCCAACAAACGAGGCCGCCCTTGCAGTACGTGTTCGAGACGAAGCTCAGCTACTACCACACCAAATATTAGCTTGCCGAGGCTCTTTGCGTGGCGGCCATTTTGAATCTGCTTCCCAATCCTCACACTTCCACCCTCGCGTCGTTCAAGTGCGCGTTCACGCTGAAGGGTTTGAGTGCGTCCCAATTCTCCGGAGTGCTCTTTAGCCCCGCCCCCTTTGTGTGCTGCATCCAGGCGGACTTCAGCGAAGTGTTTACCCACAATTCATCACTGCATGTTGACAATGAAAGGGTTTTTAATTAAACGGCAGAAACATGGCGGCGGTGACAGAGCGAGCTGCGTCTGTCACGAAAAAAATCAGTTTTTAAATGTAAAGTATTGAAATAATTCTCGTTTCTCTCTGCTGTACAGGTGTGAAAACTATCAACAAGTCAGAACAAAACACATCTGAGCAGCCGAATATCTCCTGCAGTGACTTTGGAAAGCAAAAAATACCTAAACTGTACTTTTAAAATCCTACTGGCGCCTTCTTAAAATGCCAAAACAGGGACCGGTCGGCCATGTTGGATGTCGCACTTATGGCCCAGAGGTGCAAGACGATGACGTAACCTAAACTGTCCCAATTCTCCGATTTTTGCATGCTTGTAATCCGAGTACACGCTTCATAGAGGGGCGTAGGGTGGAGCGATCGAGGCTTCGCCGCAGACACGCTGTATGTAATCTTAATTCGAAATATGGCTGGTTAGTGGAGCGCTTGTTAAACAGAGAGAACGAGTTTAAACCCTGCATATTCACTGCTATTCGATCTGATACAGTATTTAGGCAATCATGTCACCAGAACCGAACAAATAGACTTTCTGTCGGCCCTCGTGACCCCCCACGACCTTTCCGAATGAAACCTAGCCAGGGCGCTGGTTTCAAAATAAAATAAAAAATTAAAAAAAGACGTTTCAGCCGCTGTAATTGATTTAACTCGGGCTTGAAGCGGGCAGCCGATGAAAGCCGAAGCCAGCGCAGGCAGAGACGGAGAAAGAAAGCAGGAATAAATTTGTCTTCTGCTCCACACAAGAGCCTCCGTACCTGATAACTCACAATGAGAGGCTGAGTGAAAACATTTGCTGTCAGCAGTCGGTTTCGCTGCAGTAAGACAGTCTAACAGATGTGCACTCACCCGAAGACTTATGCAGATGCCACAGCTGCTGCTTATATCTCTGTTTATTGCCGTGTTTAGGCAGTTTGGCAGGGGTTTGTGGACAGGAGTGCGCGCGCGTGTGCGTTCAGAACTCTTAAAAAAGCGCTATAAATAAGCCCGAAAAACACACAAATCTGCTCTTGTTGGATTTGATGATAATTGCATTACCGCACGAGCACATTCCTGGCTTCGGTCCCGCTCTCCGGGGCGGACCCAGGCTCCGTTATGGACCGCGCCGGGCCCGCCGCGGCCCCCGGCTCAACCTCTGACCTCTAACCTTCCTCCTCGAGGCACAGATGAAGACGAGCCGCTCGTTTCAGCGAGCCCCGCGACGACGCCCGCAGCTCTTCGCCCCAAAAGCCTCCGTTTTCTTTTAATGCAATGAAAAAGGGGGATCTGGTTTGATGGATGTCAAAGTTAGTTGAATGTTTCAGACGTTTTAAAGCTAAATTTAAACTCATCTTGCAGAGAAAACTTGGATTATTTGATGGGAAGTTGCTCAGGTCACCCATTAAGTTGCATTTTTTTTATTTTAATCACTTCTTTGTTTGTATTTATTTCCATTCCTGCTGCCAGAACTGATCTTTAAAAGAAAACGCACAGAAAAAAGGCTTTAACTCGATCAGTTTCACAGATACTGAGCTGAGGTTTGGTCTTAAATTACTCCGAGCCTTCACTCATCTTCGCCTGAAAAACAAACAATAATCGATTGTCTGTTAGCGAAATATCCACAGATTTTAAAGAACCTCTCAGCTGATTAACCCAATTCAATATGGCCGCCACACGCTCCTCTTTAAGGCTTTCAGTGAGCGCCAACAAAGAGATCGCTCTGAAATTTAGTTTTTCAATAAAATATCTTTTTTTGTTTTTATTTCTGGCGTTAAAAGGTGGCGGGTGACAAGCATTCCCTCAGGTAACGATAACCGTTTTCTACATTTAGAAAGAATTAATTACTCTCTTTTACTTTGCGGTAAAACTTGTTTGAAACGGTGAATTTATGAATCATTAATCATCATTTTTTTTATTTGTTGTTGTTGTTTTCACACTGTAAGAAGAGTAGAACTCCTTTTCCTCTTCTTTTCCCTCTTCAGGCATTTTTGTACATTTTTTATCTTTATTTTATTTATTATTTTGGATTTGGTGATCATTTCTAGTTGCACAAGTATATAAAGAATATATTTAAATATTAAAACTGAAAATCTTTGGGTTTTAACAAACATCACGCAGCTAAAATAATAAGAATTTCTCCTTTTTTTAAACCTCTACAAACCTGAAAAGTTGATCATTTTATAGCAGAAAGGACTCATTTAGTTAACATCCTTTCATGTCTCTATTGTAAAAGAAAAAGAAAAAACAAATCAACACTCGGAGTTCTCCCCCCTGCTGGCAAACCTTTCTGTAAAATAACGGGAACGGCAGAAACCACAACCGCCCATCTGTTGCCGTTAGATCTGCCGACGCCGATCACAACGTTACCTCCAAAAGTTTGGAAAGGAAAGACGCCCGCGGAGAGAAATCTAAACTCGTTTTTTTTTTTTTTTTTTTTAATTCACGGCCAAGTCGTGCAGCTTTGAAGAGGAGCGGATCAGAACTCGGGCACCGCTCGGCCGTCTGTTAGCGAAATATCTCGCGACGCGGCGAGCGGATTTTAGCGAGGCTCTCGGGAAGTTACCGCCAGATGGACGCCTACAGCCGATTGGCGTTCGGAGTCAGTCCCGTTCAAGATGGCCGCCGCAGCTAGGCAAACTTGGCTACCACAAAAATGGCTTCAACTCGGTCAATTTTACAGATAACGAGCTAAAATCCGGTGTGGTAGCAGCTGAGAGTGATCTCCGACGCCTGGTTTGAGCGCCAACTGATTGCACGAGATCTTTGTTTAGAATCAGCTCCGTCTGTCTGTTAGCAAAATATCACCTGAACTTTTGGCTGGAGTTTAACGAAATTTTTGGAACGTTATCACCGGATGTCCGCCTACAACTGATTCACTTTCGGAGTCACTCCCGTTCAAGATGGCCGCCACAGCTAACTGGCTTCAGCTGGCACAAAAGTGATCATAACTCAGCCAGTTTTACAGATAACAAGCGGAAATTTGGTGTGGTAGTAGCCGAGCATCATCCCCAGCGCATACTCCCGAGAGCTCTGCGCTGCGCAAAATTCTTCCCTTTAAATTTTTAATAATACCCATTTGCGACAACCCTCTCTTGTCTGTTAGCAAAATATCTTGTGAACCACTGAGCGGAGCAGAACGAAACTTTCAGAGATTTATCACTGGGTGTACGTCCACAGCTGATTTAATGTTGGAGTCGACCCAATTCAAGATGGCCACTGCAGCTAAGCAACCTTAGGAAAGACAAAAACGGCTATAAATCAAATGGTTTTACAGATGTGGAGCTAAAATTTGGTGGAGGTGGAGGTAGCCTCGAGCGCTAGCAGGTTAGCGATTTGAACAACGAAGCGAACTTTTCAGATCGTGCACGGACCGCGGGAAGAAGGTGTGGCGTGCTCCTGGCGAGTTATTTTTCAGAAACTCGCCAGACTGGTGCAACAGTGGAACTACTGTTTCACTGCAAGCCGAAAGCACCCCCCTACTTCAACACACACACAATCAAGTGGCATTATGAATGTGTGTGTGCATATGCATGATTGACACACACACACACACACACCTCTTTTTCTTGTCTCATTGGCAGGCTCATATCCCATCTGCTCTCCAGGGGGGCGGACGCAGAGATAGTTGTGGAACATCTCTCCACACACACACACCACTGGGTACCAAACTCACTGACACATACCCACACACACAGACACACACACACCCCTCCCTCCTCCCCGTCCAGTCACTTCCATGCGTCTCGAGTCCAGCCACATTCTTCTTTCGCTAATTGACTGTCATAACGGCTGGCGAGATTAACTCCGGCTCAATCCCTGCACGGCGGCGGAGGAGGATGTGGGGGCCGAACCGGGGGCCGGGTGGAGGGAGTGGCGGCGCTGGAACTGCCATATCTCCTATTTGTTATTGATATTTACAGGCCGGCCGCGGCCCCTCCTCTGCTGGGAAAGATTAGCATTAATGGCAGGCTTATGGAGGAAGCGGGCCCCCTGTCAAAACCAGTGTCCCCTTTTTTTTAATTTTTTTAATTTTGCTGCCATCGCTCAGATTAACTGAAGCTTTGTGACCGGCTCTCCCTGCAAGACACGAGTCTGCAGGAGGGAGGGAAGTGACGGAACTTTGTCTAAACTTTCCCTAACGAGGGGGGGGGGAGTTTTCTCGCAGCGATCCATAGGCATTTTCCTAAAAGTTGTGCTTTTTTTTAATACTAAAATCAATAAAAAACCATAACTTTTAATATATAAACCAAAAATACTTCCTAGTTCTGTAAGATAATTCCCAACAAACATTGACATTCTCAAAAGGTGCTTTATTTGAGAACTTTGATAGCTTCTAAACTGACATTCATGAGCATTTCTGGATTGTCCCTGGTCTGCAGGAAGTGACGTCACGTGTCTTCTTCCTGAGTTATTTGGAGTTATTTTGTATTCCACGCTACACAAACCCACAAAGAAGAGACTAGACTGCAGAAACGGTGGCAAATCACTTTAGAAACAACAAATATTGGGTTAAAGTTGCAGGAAAGTTGCGGTTTTTTGGACAAATTTGCAAAAAGTTGCGATTTCAAGGGGTTTGCTTGATTTTGCGTTAATAGTTGCGATCGCAACATCGCGAAATCGTGGAGGGTCTGCTTCAGGGACTGAAAGGACTCGTCAGCGTCTTAAAAAACGCTAAATTCACCCCAGGTACAAGTATGAAACCAGTCCTTTATGTCCAAGTTTATTATTAAGTTAAAATAAGCAGCGATATATACGATAAAATGAGTCCAAATGAGGAGTTTTTCCAATATTGAGTTGCTATTATTTTAAAATTCTCCATTTTAAAAAGGTAGTTTTTTTTAAATAAGTGCCGGTTTGGAGTGGCATCATCAGGAATTCCAGCCCTATATTTAAAAACAGGAACTTCGAGCTTCATAATGATGCCAAACTTTATATGAAGGGATTTCCAGGCGCCCAGGCAGCCGTCAGAGAAAAATATCTGGTTTTAAAGGGAATTAAAAAGGTAGATTAGGATGATTATAAGCTATCTGAGTTACTGGGATCGATGGACGGCGTCTTTAGGGACTCGTTTTTAACGTAAATTGGGTCACAAATTTAAAATCTCTGGTTTTAGTCACGACTTTCCAAAAAAACAATCAGACCAAACAGGCTTTGAGTCACAGAAGGGGTCTCGGATCGTGTTTTATTTTCGGAATGCGTGTCGTCCGGCGATCTTCAGGCCGGAGTTTTAAATTAAGAAACGACTGAAGCGTAGCCGTTCTGCTCAATCTGCGTTGAGGACGCGTTCAGCGACTAAAACGCCACATTTTTAGCTCAAACTCTGTAAAATTAACCGAGTTATAGCTATTTTTTTGTGTCGGCTAACATTGTAATCACTCGTCCGGCGGTCTGTGAGATATTTTGCTAACAGTACACAGAGACATGATCATCACTGCGTTATTTTAACATTATTGACTTCAGCGGGGGTTTGAAGATCTCTACAGAGAAGCAGATTTCATGACATTAATGTTCAGGTAGCGTAACTTCCTGAGCCTAAACGTATTCGTCCTGGAAACCACCTGAGGATTTCTCCTTTATTTAGATAAATTTACTTATAATTAAAACCGTTTCTAGATGCCCAGGACTAGATATAACTCCGGGAGGATGTATTTTTATCAACAATATTGCAGTAAAACAGTTTAATGTAGTTGTAGAAATTCAAAAGATAAACTTTGTACTGTCGCAAACTTGGTTAAAGTGTTTAGCAACACATCACGATCGCCCCCAATTCCCCGTTTCTTTGTCTGTTAGCAAAATATCTCATGAAGCAGTGGTCAGATTTTAATGAAACTGTCGAAGGTATGACCGGATCTGTGTCTACAACTGATAAACGTTTGAATTCGACCCAATCCAAGATGGCCACTACAGCTATAAATGGCTGTAAATTGCTTGTTTTTACAGACATGGAGCTAAAACTCGGTGTGGTAGTAGCTGGGAGTCATCCCCAACAGATTCTTTGAAACATCGGCCGATAAGAAACGGACTTCAATGTAACGGTTTATGACACTGTTTGCGTTTGGAGCCATTTTAAGACACAGATTAGCCTCAGTTGATCACCTGACTCACTAGTTGTCCAAACGGAGGGCGTCGAAAGAGCTGATCCACGACGAAAACCCCTTTCTCTTTAACTAAACCAAGCAATATGGAGTAATAATGGTGAAGATTGTGCTTCTGCAGCCATTTTAAGTCACTCTGAACAACTGAGAAGTTATTAATTTGGTGTCGGAGCCAACGAAAGTGTAAAATATCCAAAACATTTTTGTCCAGGGAAGCTATTGTGAAAGAAATTGATTTTTTTTGGTCTTATTTCAAGATGTTTGTAAAGTCAGCCGTTCGTGAACTTCACCAGTTCGGCCCTTCCTGCGTGGAGAGAAACGCCGCTGCGTACGACGGCTCGGGGCTCGATTCGAGCGTTTTGTGAGAACCTCCGATTGTTGCGTTATGAACCGTCGGGCGAGAACACAGCTGAGTCAAGGTAAAAAAAAAACAACAAAAAACGGAGGATTCCTCTGTTGTTCGCGAGCAAACAGAAAGAAAAAGGGAGCGAATGGCTGAGTAAAGCAAAGATGTGAAAAGCCCCGCCGCCGCAAAGAACGTGGCAAAGAAAGAAGAGGGGGGGGGGGATAAAAGAAAGACGGAGAAGAAACAGGCTGTTGAGAGCTCAGAGGAGAGGGTAAATATGGTGGCGGGATAACAAGAAAACAAAGGTAAAGAGGAGATAATCAAAAAGTGTGTGTGTGTGAGGAAACAATGAGGACGGCGAAATAAAAAGGAAGGGAAACAGAACAGAACAAACTCATTTACAGAGCGGTGCCAGACTTGAAAACAATTATCTGCCATCTCCGTCGCCTCTGAGGAAGAGTGGCGCGTTTTGTGCGGCTCTTTGTTTTTCTCAAGGACATATTCATTATTTCAGATGAGACCCATTTGAGTCTAAATAAAGACTTTCTCTCCTCCGTCGGGTTCGGTGGCGCTTGTGATGTCGCATCTGAGGGGATGTGAAAACACGACCCAAAAGGGGTCTGATGAAAGCGCCGCTACGCCCATAATGCGTGTTCATTAGGTTTAAATTCTCTTTTATTTCCTGCTCCAGGCCGGGCGCCGACATGGTTTGCTGTTTGCACGTCGCAGCGAGCAGGTTGTCCGACCGAGCCGCCTGAAAACAGGCCGAACGTGGAAAAAAGAGCGGGAAATAAGGCCGAACGGCAAACAAGGAGCCAGGAGTCCTTTATGAGTCACAGGACGCACATTTGCAGAAAGCGTTAATCCTCCCTGGATGAGATTTTGACATCGCGAGAAGAAGAAGAAGAAGAAAAACAGCTCGCGGTTGTGTTTGTTGCCTCCTCGTTTCCGCCTCGGGTCACGGCGGAATCAAACTGACACGGGGAGAAAAATAACCCGAGCCAGTTTCGGGTCCCGTCTTACCTGCCCGTCTCGGCTGGGAATGAAAGGAGAGGTCACACACACACACACACACACACGCTTCGAATGGCCTTCAAGAGTCCTGCATTCCACATTTAATTGGAAGAAAGAAGAAGGGGGAAAAAATAAATAAATAAAAATCACCATAAGAGCACCCTCCAAAGTAAACTTTTCGCCGCCAATCAAACCACCGTTTCTGAAGCCCCGCCCACCAGAAACACACACCTTCACACCAGACAAGGAGCTGAGGACGCTCACATCGCCACCGAACGAGTAAACAAACTTCCTGGATTCTTCGTCTGCATTTAACGCAACGCTTCGGTAACAAAAACGATTCGTAACGGATTCAAACCGCCTCCCGGGTCACCGCTACGCCTCCTCCCTGGCTGATACAGCCGAACCAACAAATACACGGTTTTAAAGTATTCTGACGGTAATTCTGTGAGCACAAAGTAGGAAAAAAATCGATTTCAACCAACCTGGAAACGGTAATTAATCAATCTGTTGCGTGAGCGCCATTTTATTGTCTTCACGTCAACGAGCCGAGGAAGTCTGCACGTAAACTTCAACACCGCCGCAGCCTAACGGTCCACGTTCTCCAAAAGCAAAACACCGCGTTCGTTCCAGAGGTTAGACCACACGTGTCAAACTCAAGGCCCGCAGGCCAGATCCAGCCCTCTGTAACATTTCATCCGGCCCTCTAGTCTGGTTCAGATCGAGTCTCTGATTCTTATTTTGCTTAAAAAAACTGAAGTTTTCTCTGACAGTGACTTAGAAGCCAACAATATATAGTTTTAATTTCTGTATGATCAGGTTTTTGTTGAAAAATCTGTTTTAATGTTAAAAAATTCATTTAAAAGCTGAGTGAGGCGTAAGAAATGACACCTAATGATGAGCTTTTTAAAGTTTGATCTATTTTTGTGTTCATTAAAGTCTGTTTGCTCTAAATTCTGTATAATCTGTAACTAGAAAAAGGAATTGATATTTCTATATGAATGATTTGACATAAAACATCTAAAACCAATTAATTTATGTAATTTTTAATAAATATTGATCGTGATTGGCCCTTGGCTAGGACCAAATTTTTAATTTTGGCCACCTTGCGTCACTGGGTTCGACACCCCAGGGTTCGAGAATGATCCGCCATCAGTATTTTAATTTAGATTTTCCAGGGAAGCTGATTTCTTCTGCTGTGTTCCCCCAAATAATTCAACTTTAAGGTGTTTTAGTTTATAAAAACTCCTTTTTATTTCCAAGATCTGAACACGTGAGGCGGAAATAAAACCCGTCCACTTTAAAGGTGAATTTATATTCTTTACTTCCCGCAGAAAAAATGTGATCCGGCCGTGTGAGACGTTTCCTCCGATCTGCGTCAAGACAAGGACAAAGGCTGGAAAATGACTAAATATAAAGAAAAATGCTTTTTTTTTTTTTTATTATTTTACTAGAATTATGTCAAACATATAGATTAAAACAGACTATTTTTTAATAAACTTGTATTTAATTCCACGGCCACAGCTGTTCCCGTCATCCCGCCACGTTTTCCCATAATTTGGGGCATTTGTTTTTGTCGCGGCGCTCCTAATGTTTTAAAGCGTGATTTAAACTCAAAAATAAATAAATGTGCGTCTGAATCCAATCTGGATTAAAACATTATAATTGTGAGCATTTATCCCCCCCCCCCAAAAAAAAAAATAAAAAAAAAATCCACCGCTGAATTTTTAAGAGGATGTTGAGTTTTTATTTAACTCACACACACACACACACAGGGAGGGATGAGAGAGGAGGGAGGGGGGGGACATCTGTGCTGAACGCTGACCAAATCCGTGGTGACTTTGCTCACAATACAATTTTGTTGGGAGTGTTAGAATTTGTTTCAAGTTGATGGCACAGCCTCCATTTTGAGTTGACTTTGATATCATTCTGCGAACAGTGAAATGTCTGGATAAGTGTTGCGTTTAGGCCAGCCATCTGTACCGTCTCCAACTCCAAAGCAGTTAGAGGCAGAGCACCCTCGAACGGCGACGAGGAGGAGGAGGAGGAGGAGGAGGAGACGCGGCCGGGCTTTCAGCGGTTCACTGCTGGCATCTACTGGAGGCGCCAGGGAGATCGGCGAGCCTCGATCTGAGCGTCCTCCCGAGGAGGCGCGGCGCGGCGAGGCGAGGCGTCACCTGCAGCTCTGGCATCCAAAGCACCAGAAATAAAACCCAACGTGTCGCCTGGCGCCAAACAAAAAGCCGCATCCCCACAAAAAAATAACGATTTTAATCCCTAATTCAACTTGAGAGGTAAAAAAAACGTCTCGTTTATAACTAAATTAAACATTAAGTTTCAAATATAGCTGTAAAGTTTTGAAAAACGCCTAAAAAAAAATACAGATAAATATCGACATCTCAGTCCAATTAGTGCAGACTTAATTAACTGTCGTCGTTTTGTTTTTTTTAAACCAGGAGGTTCCCAAAGCTGAGGCTGGGACCCCAACCATGGGTCACAAAACACCAACTTAGGGGTCCTGAGACGACCTCCAGAAAACAAACTAAATCCTAAAATAAACCTCAATGGCATATAGTTTCATTAGAGTTGTTATATAAGATAAAAACAATCCTCATAAATTTAAAAAAAGCAGCATAATAACGGTTTAAAATGGAGGTCGGTTGATTTGATGACAATAAAACATTAATTGTTTAACTTAAATAAACATATTAAACAACCCTTAGAAGAACTTAAAAATGACATTAAAAAAAAGCATTTTAGGTTTAGAATAAAACCCTAAATTGTGGACTACAGTGAGCTGGTTGGCATGGCCGACTGACGATTTATTTTTATTTTATTTAAATTAATCTCATGGTTTATCTCCAGCTTTCGCTCTTCTTCAGTTCCTTTTTTTTGAGCCACGTTTGCGTCGTCCAAACAAGAAGATTTGGCGTCTCGAGTTAAAAAGTTTGGGAACCGCAGCTTCGGACCAAAGATTAAATTCAACTTTAGTTCAAAACGATCAAACTGTTAGGCCAAAAATCTAAATTATCTAAATTATTTTAACTAAAACAAACAAAAAGAATCCCTTATAGTTGAGCAGGGAACTCAGAACTACTTTATTATTTCTATATTTGTTTCTAAAGGTCAATTTTTACAATTTATTATTATAAAATCATTATTGTTATGCATCCTACTATCTGTTCAGCACTTTAGTGAAACTACGTTGTTTTAAACATGTTTTAGTTTGAGCTCAAAACAAAAACAGTGTTTTATTTAAGGGGAGAAAAACAACTCGTTTAAGTTTGGCTGCACCCATTTATCAGTTTTTTCCTCCTCTGTGTCGTTAAAAACCTCAAATTATGGAGCCGAAGTGAATAAAACCTCGCTGTCATCCCTTCACCTCCTTCATATTTATGTTTGCGTGCCGTTTGTCCACGAGTGACTTGGGAAATCACTCCTCGCTGGTTTGAACGCGAGGAAAGCGTCTCCGCTCTGAGAGAAGAAGCGGCTCTTTTTTTTTTTTGTTCCCTCTCTCCAGAGAACAATTCTTATCTAATTCTTGTAATTGTTGCCTCATAATGCCACACATTCATATCAGCGGAGGCATTCAGCTCCTGATCTGTTTAGGATGCCGCGGATTGAGTTAGAAAGTTCATCCGTTACAAAGAGGAACAAAGAAATCCCCCTATCTGCTCCAGAAACGACGCCGAGCACGGCTCAGACGAAACAATGACATTCATCGCCGGCTCCTGTGTCGGCGACGACTCCGAAACAAACTCCAGACAAAAAGGGATTGTCTTTGATTATTTGTCAGCGATGGCTCGGAGGATAACAGTGATTGAGATTAAACCCCGCTGAGAAGGAGAAGAAGGGGGCGAGGAGAGGAAGACGAGTGAAAAGTGGAGAATAGAAGTGACGAGACTAAAAGAAGAGCTCTGTGATAAGTGCCAGCCAGCAGCCTGTTTGATCCTGAGGGATGGCAGAGGGATGTAAGGCGTTTGAAGCTGACAATCCCTTTGTGATGATAACACATGTTTCTTAGCGTGCGCGCTGATCCGCTCCTTCCCATTGTATTACAGGCGGCAGCTGCCCGGGCGTCGTAGCGCCGCCGCTAATCTGAAACAATATCTCTAGGCCCGGCGTAGTTCTGAGCAGCTGTCGGCATTGTGGGAAGCACTTCTAATCTGCCTCAGCATCTTTAGCCCCTCGTTTAGCTCTTTGATCCGCTCCCGTTATGCCTGCCCATTTTCCATCACAGCGATGGGAGGCCGGCGGAGCTGTGCTGGAATGCTGGACGGATGGCCGTCGGAGGTTCCCCCCGACCCCCGGACACCTGTCACAGAGCGATGAGCCGGGACAAGGAAGACCGTTTAAGACCAAAGAGACGAGTTCAGGTCCTGCTTTAAATCACAACGTGGGACGTTTTTATCCTCCTGTAGTGTTTAAAGACAAACATGAGACCTTTGGGTGAATCTGTTGGGATCTTCCAACTCCCTCCATGTCCTCTTTATCTTCAACATCCTTCTGTCCCTCCTCTGCACATGTCCACACCATCTCCGTCCGGCCTCTTTAACTTCACCTCCCAGTTCCTTCAACCTGTGCCGGACCTCTGATGACCTCATTCCCCTCAACCGCTGGGAGACGCGTTAAAAATCCATCAAGACTGCGAGAAAATACGACAACTTCCTGTCTCGGTCTCACTGAACTCTTGAGTGTTTGCGACCAGCAAGCGGAACGATCATAACCGATTTTCTTCTGTACGAAACTATGATTTTGTTCGCGCCTAATCTGCTGGAGTACACCTCGGAAATGAAGACAGCGTGGTTTTTAGAGCTGGTCCACTGCCTCGGATGTTTCCTTTCAGAGGAAAGGAAAATGCTGTGACCAGGAGAGACGCCACCTTCATCTTCAAGAAAGTAACAGGTATAAAACTGAGAAAACTCCTGTCTTTCTGAGCGATCGCTGAACAGTTTCAATCAATATCGCTTTGGCCTTGAAGGCAGCGTGTCCAGGAGGGAACACATGTACTCCTCTTCCCAAACGACACCGTCCAGCTCCTCCTGGGAGAGCCAATCTGGGAATGACCCTGAGCCCTGACGGCCTAGGGTTTCTCCTCCCGGTTTGATACGCCGAAAAGTCTTCCTCCAAGAGAGGCGACTAGAAAGCACTTCCTTTAAAAAGGGGCTTAAAAGCTGGATGACGGCCTCCTCACACCCTCTCCAAGTTAGAGCCTGGTCACCCTCCAGAGCAGGGGTCTCCAATCCTGGTCCTCCAGGGCCACCATCCTGCAGGTTTTCCTTGTTTTCCTGCTCCAACACACCTGATTCAGAGGTTAAATCACCTCTTCATGTTCTGCAGAAGCCTGTTAATCACCCATTGATTCAAACCAGGTGTGTTGGAGCAGAGGAACAAGTAAAACATGCAGGATGGTGGCCTTGAGGACCAGGATTGGAGACCACTGCTCCAGAGGAAAGCTCATTTCAACCTCTCGTACCCAGGATCTCTTTCTTTCAGTCATGATTCCAATCTCATGACAACAGGTGAGGGTTGGAACGTTGATGGACCAGTAAGTTGGGAGCGTCGCCTTTGGAGCGGCAACCTCGTAGCTGCAAACAAGACTCAGAGATACTTTAACTCCTCCGCTTGAAGCGAAGACTCGCCCCCAACCTGGACGGAGCGTTCCACCCTTTTCCAGTCCAGAACCACGGCTTCAGACTCAGAGGAGCTGAGGTCCACCTCAGCTTTGAACCGCCCCAGTGCACGCCGAAGGTCACCACATCTCCTGCAAAAAGCAGAGGCGAGACCCTGAGGGTCCCCCTCCAACCTAGATCCCTTTGCCTTCTCAACCACATCTTTACTTCCTGTCCATAAACACCCCAAACAAGAACTTTATTTGATTAAACAGAGACCAGACAGCCCTTAAGGTGACTCCGTTAACCCATCCTCCTGTAGAACATTTCTCCAAACTGAACGATCCTTTCAGGTCTTGGTCCACAGAACTGAAAAAAGCTCCTTAGAGACTTTTAGTTGACCTGATGAAAGTTAAACTTTAATCTAATTGTGTTATTTTCCAAACACCACTGCAAGAAATTAAAAAAATAATACTATTATTAAAATAAGATGTGAGCCTTAGAATAAACTTTACTTGTTGACAAAAAAAAACAGAGAATGTTGCTAATGTCACTAAAAATACAGAATTGTTTATTTGTAACTGAGCTGATTTGTTAGAAATGTTTTTAGAGATACTTCTAGTTTTAACACATTTTAATCAGGTCCAATAACTTAGTGGATTGGTGTAGTGACCAAATACACAAACGCCACAAATCTAAAATGTTAAAGAGACTTAAAATCAGATGATCTTACGACAGAGTTATAGTTATTTTGGTCAAACCTTTTAAACACAGTATACGTCGGGAACAATCTCAGCTACAAGCACAAGAAACTTTAGCTCAGTGTCGTTAAAACTGACTGAGTTAAAACCATTTTTGTGTTTGCAAAAACGTTATTAATCATCAACCAAAATGTAAAATGACTGGCACAGCTCCGTAAATGGACGGACTCTGGTTTTACGTTGTCTCCGTTTGGAAAAAAGTGGTCAAGTTGAACGGTGATCCGAGACCTAAACTCAGCCACCGTCTTCTAACAGCTTCAGGGAGCGGTGATGAGAACGTCAGGAGATAAGTTAGGTGTCGTGGAGGTGTGTGTGTGTGTGTGTGTGTGTAAGCGTCATTGTGCGCATCAGTTGGGGGTACAAGCAATCTGCAGCGAGCTGAGAGCAGACAAGCTGCACACAATTAACAGAAACATAAATACCTCGCCGTGCTTAAGCAAGCCATTAATCAGATATAAATAGAGTGAAGGAGGCCTTTGTGATTAACGAGGTGAGACTCGCTGCTAATTACCGTTTCCCTCTCCTCTGGTAATTAGGTCGCCGCCTTGAATGAGGATGACTGAGACCGTCCTGACCCTACCCCCCTCGTCTTCAACCTGCCGTGGTCCTGGTTCCTTATCTGCTCAGACGTGACTGCAGATGAACGAGGTTCTGTCACTGTGTGGCATCGAGGAACGCCTTTAGCTTCAGGTTTTAGAGGCGAACCGCGATCCATGAGCAAAGAAACGGCCTCACTGCGACATCTACATGAGCAGATGAGGCTGATCTTATCCCGGTTTCCTTTCATGACTGAACAAAGACGGCGTCAGGACACGTGCCTCGGTTTTACAACCCGCAACCCAGGTTTAATTCGAACCAGCATTGGGATCATTAAAGCCGGATCAGGAACTTCCAAAACAACAACAGCGTCACTGTAAAACCCCAAAACATCACCTCCTCTCAGCTGCAGCTGGATGAGCTCTGAAGAACCACCAATAATCTGATTTAACTGTCTTTAAATGTCCGATCTGATTTCGGTGACAAACAGCCGAAATTACTGATGATTTTAAACATCATAGACGGCTGTTTAATTAGGAGACAGTCCTCTTGTTTCATTTCCAGTGTTGGGTTTGCTTTCGTTCACCTACACCCAAAACAAAACGACAACACCTGCTGTTTTAGTGCCAACAGGAAGGTTTCCAAAACCTAAACTTACTGTAGCATCCAGTCAATATCGAGAAGGCGAGGACTGATGGTTAATTATGATTAATTCCAGCTGTCTGTGTCATCAACCAACGTAAGAGACAAAGGCAAATAACAATAATTAGTTATTTTACCATCCATTGTTACGCATAAACTCCTTTCCAATAACTCAAATAATTTACAGTTAAACATTGTTTCCCTATCGACTGAAGCTGAACTTGAGTTGCTTTTCAACCTTTTCATGTTCGGTTTGTCTTTTCCTGTCGAGCTGAATCCGGTTTGCAAATAGGAAGTCACCAAAGTAAAAGCAGATAATCTTAAACTGTAGTTAATATAATTCTATAAAACATAATTCACATAAAACATGCCCTTTTATTTCAACCCCTGGTGCCGAAATGGGCTCCATAATGAAGACTTTTCGACTCAACGGGCATAAATATCAGTATCTGTGAGCATGTGATGGACTGCACCTCACCGGTCCAATCAAGCATGTTCAGAAAGTAAAAGATCGGATTTTGGACAACATAAAAACGCAGCTTTACACACATTCCCCTCTCAGAAAATGTCTGTTTTTATTCTCACACAGCTCAACTTACCAGCCGTTTCTCCTCGCCCGCTCGCCGTCTGAATCCTCTGGTTTGTCGGCGGTTCGTAGATGGAAACCCGCAGCGGCGTCGGGGTTCAGAGCGGTCCCGCCGAAGATCACGATGGCACGGTCAGGACGTCTGATGGTCTAGATGTGTCAAAAAAAATTAAAAGACCTTAAGAAATGCATGTCACCATTTACTTTTCATACCAGAGATCACAATATCTGTAAAACTGACCGACTTATAGACATTTTTGTGTTTGCTCAGGTTGCTTAGCTGTAGCGGCCATCTTGATTCTGGTTTACTCCAAAGGTAATGAGTTTTAGACGTACACCAAATTATCCCTTTGAGAGTTTTATTAAAATCCATCCAGCGGTTGGTGAGATATTTCGCTAACAGAACTGTAATAGTTGATGGCAAAGTTTTAAAAACAGATCCTTGGCGATCAGTTTGTGCTCAGATTACGTGTTGTGGATGACTCTCAGCTGCTACCACACCAAATTTTAGCATAATTCATGTTCAGTTGACTGAGTTATAGCCATTTCTCTGTTTTCCGAGATCACTTCGTCGTGGCGGCCACCTTGAATCGGACTGGGTCCAAAAGTTAATCAGCTGTAGACGTGCATCCAATGAGAACTTTCCAAGACTTCCATTCAAATCCGTCAACTGGTTTGTGAGATATTTTGCGCGCCTTTAATTGCGTTTTCGAACCAGAAGCAACACCTCGGCTCAGACCGTTTGAAGCACCTCCTTCCCAGGGACGCCTCTTTATGAGTTCGCTGAAACGAACCCGTCTGATGGATGTTTACAGCGGCGCTCTCCCGGGGTCGCAGCCTCCCGACTGCTTGGCTGCTCCCTGTCACGCACTCCGGGCCGTGGTGATGTACAAGTATAATCCATTACTACACACTTACACTAATTGTCTTCAGCTGCTATGACCTTTTTTATGGGAAATGAAAATAAGTGGAGGCGCGGAACAGGCGATATTGGATTCTGTTGTTAATTAATGTGTGTATTATCTGGGTGGATGAAGCCAGGGGGAGTGGGATAATTGAATTACAGTCAGTGAGTTGGGTAATGCACTGCTGTAATTGTTCCACTGTATAAGACACTGTTCACATTAGGGAGATGCAAAGCAGGCTTGATTTGCTTCGAGAGAATGGTGCAAAATTATTGTTTGGTTTTGGGGAGTGAGACATAAATAGGTTTCTAATTTAACCGTTGGGTTTCTGTAAACAAAAAATCTGCGACCCGTCTTACAGTCAATAACAAAAATCTGTTCGGAAAGTCGGCGTCACAAAGCAGTTCTGTACGTCCTTACTGACTATCAAAGTCATTCAGCACCATATTAATATATATTTTTTTATTGTTTTAATAAAAATCTGTTAATTTGCATTAATACTGCAAAGAACAAATATTGGATAGGATTATTTCACACCACTTCTGCCAAGGGTGCACGAAGAGGCTTTTCTTTAGGTTGTGTCGCCATCTTGTGGCCGTCTGTTGAACAAACCACATCTCAGATTACATTTTTGGGGGGATAAATTAAATTAACCATTTCCTCTGCAACTGAAATCTACAAGATCAGGGGTCCCCAAATGGTGGACCGTGGTCCAGATCCAGATGAAGTTTATCTGGAACCAGAACGTTGCATTGTACATCAGAACGTCCTGGTTCCCCATCTTCTGACATGGATGTTGTTAATCCAGTCGACTTCCGAGCCGACATGGCATCCTTTCTGTTGGTCTCTTGCTCATCACAAGGTGTGAGGTGAGATGGATCTTCTCGATATTTAGCTGAAGACTGTTGCCCTACATCAGTGGTGCCAGTCCTGGTTCTGAGATCCACCATCATGCAGGTTTTAGGTGTTCCTCTGCTTTAAATGACTGAGGGCTCAACAGGCTTCTGGAGAACTTAAAGACCAGCTGAAGAGCAGGGAAACATCTAAAACCTGCAGGATGGTGGTCCTCCAGGACCAGGACTGGACCCTACATGAAACACTGAACAACCAGTTCTTCAGATCAGGTAGGATCCAGCACATTTTAAACCACGGATCACTTAAATGGTCCAGTTGGGACTTCTGATTCTTGTGGTCACAATCAATAAAAACTAACCAGACAAGTTGCCAACATATAACATCTGACAGACCAGGAAGTTAAAACATTATCATCCCACGAACAGGGTGGGGAAAACGTGAAACTAAAGGCCGAGAATTCCTCGAAGGATCCCATATCGCCTGCCGCCTGTCATGTTTTAGACTAAAATCATCTTCTGAGTGAAATGAGTTCCAGATGTTTTGGTCAAACCATAATAATAACGTCATGTACGATCTGAGGAGATGCTGCAAGAGCTCAGAGTATGAATAAGTCTCAGCTACTACCACACCAAATGTTGGCTCAGTATCTGTCAAACTAACTAAATTATAGCCAAACTTATTTTAATCTTGGCTAATGGGTTGGAATAATGGGAATCTGCAAAGATCATAAACACGGAAAGTACCCAGAAACCATCTGTCAGCTACATTAGTTTTTCATTTTGGTTTAATAAAAGCTGCTTCATTTTCCTGAAGGAGCAAGAATATGTTGTTTTTGACTACTTATATTAAAAATAAATAAATAAACAAACAGAAAAACAAGGACAATATAGTTTTCTGTGATAACACACTCAAAATTTGGCATGAAAAAGTTTATTACTAATTACTCCAACCACTGAAAAAGCTTCTGAACGATCATTAAAGAACATTTCCTGAAAGTTTTGTGACAGCCTTTAAAAAATACGTCAAAGTTACAACATTTCCACTTGTTTAATAGCAGTTCAGGATGTTAATTATCCCAAAACGTAGATTTTTAAGCCGCTGTAACGTTCACTCTTTAATCCAAATATGCGGACTTCGTCTCCCTTGACAGTTCTTTAATACTCCTCCCATCAAAATCATTTCTTTTAACGGAAACCTTTTTATTTTGTTAACATTCCTAATTATTTCTTTCTCAAAGTTCCTTTTAACTCCATCAAAAAATTTGCTGACAGACAAACGTTTGAACCAATGACTAACAATCTCAGCTACTACCACACCAAGTTTTAGCCCATTATCTGTAGAACTGACTGAATTGTGGTCGTTGTTTATGGATAACAATCATGGTCCAGAAGTAAAACTTCCTCTGTTAAGTTTTTCAGCGATTAAGTTCACCAAAAACCACAGCCAATTTTGCGTAAGGCAAGTAAAAAGTTTATTTATTCACTCAATAAGTTGTTTTTTTGTAATCTTTTTCTACTTTCAACCTAATTTTAAAAGGGATTTTGTAGGCGAGCAGATAATGGGACAATGCCCGAAATTCATTGGATGACACTGAAGTGCTGATAACTTTTTATGTAATTAGTTAGATTTTTTTAAATAAACATTTCAGATTTAAATGAAAGCAGCGCCTTCTACAAGCTTTCCATTAATTCCTTCTTTTGTTTTTGTTTTTTTAACCAAATTGGACCACAGACTAAAAAGTTATGTTTATCTGAAGATGAAATCTGAAACAGTAAATTAAAAATAAAGCTCATTAGCAGTTTTCTCTTGTTTTAAATGTGCTTGTTTTAAAATCTTTAAAAAGTTCATAACTCCCGTAGTTTTTGGCCTATCAGGATAATCTTGGTGTCAAATTAAAAGTATTTTCAAGTATAATGGTGCCACATTTATTCAGTTTGCTCAGACTTTTCTTTTTGTCACATACCTACATTATTATGGCTGTGGCGGCCATCTTGAATCGAGTGGACTCCAACTGTTACTTTCTGCAAGTTTCATTAAAATTCATCCAATTATGCTAATTATGCTAACAACACAACTACTGCTACAAAAACAGATTAATGTATTAATAATTCTTACTTTTTAGGTTCTTCTTTCTTGAATTGTTCTTTACTCCTGGGCACAACTTTCCTCAGGCAGGTAATGCTAACAAAATAATCACATTTAATCACTAAAAGTTAGCTTGTTTTCGTCTAACACAAACATCCACTGTCTCTAAAGAAGCCATTTAGTAGAAATTTATATTTACTGTGTTATGTTACCTTCAAACTTTCCGCTCCTTCCGTTTTGACCCAGATATCCTGATTACAGATTCACCAAACAGGTGTGAAAGTAGCTCAAATGGCTAAAAACCAACTGACGCTCCTTGCGCGCGCCATTTTTAATATTAGCCAATCAAATCGCAGATAGCTCCTACGATTCTGCCTGGAAACAGATTTTACTCGATTCTGATTGGATAAATGATATAACTCTTAAATAACACTTATTTGTAATTATTTCACAAATAGCTCGATTGTTTGTCCAACTAAAGCTTATTTTTTTTTGTTTTAATTCAGTTTAAATTTTAAAATAGAGGTCATTACATTGCTATTATTACGAAACAATGACGTAATAATACCCACAATGCACTGCAAAGAAAAAAAATCAGACATTTTTTGTTTGTGGTACAATATTTCAAAATATAAAATTAAATCTTCATGGACCTTTAATAAATCTATTGTAGAAAACTTGCTTTGTAATTAATATAAGGTTAAATGTACCTACAAGTGAATTTTTGTTTTTTTTCTCATCATCAAAATTACAAAAAGATTTTGCAATATATATATATATATATATATATATATATTTAAAAGGTAAAAAAAAATAGAATACCACTTTCACAACAAACTACAAAATTTCCAAAATAATTGTTTATCTAATCAGATTTTTATGTATTTCCAGCATAGTAATGTCCATCTAGATACATTTTTATGTAGTGATGTTTTGATATAATATTGATTCTCCAAAATTAAATAAAATATTATTACTTCACCTTTAATGAACCTGGATAAAATGTCAGAAAGCTAGCAGTTAAAAATCATACATTTCAAACTGGTGTTTTATTTGATTGATTTTTGGGCAATAAAAACATATAAAATCTATTTTAAACCAAAAACAAATCATTAAACTTCCCAGTAAAGCAACAATACACACACAAAAAAAAAAATCCACACGATTGGTAAATAGACTTTATTGATGAAAGCATATTTACATTTTTTTCCCCCTAAATTTTACCTTCACTTTAATGAATCTTATTTTTTTAAAAAGAAAAGAAAAGAAAAACTCCCATTCTGTACATTATTTCACATTAGAACAAGCAGTTCTTTAAATCTGTCTGCTGTACATATAAACACGTTACAGTTGCTAAATAAATGTTAAAAAAAAATAATGGTTAAATGTCATCACAGTTCATCACAGTAAAATGGATTAATTTGAAACAGATATTTCACCATTATAACATTGATTCAGATCAAATGGAGTCAAAAAACATGGGATTTGTTTAGTGTAAACATGGCTCCTCGAAATTCCTTCAAACGTCTTAAATCCAAACTATTTACACCTTTCTGTCCGATGTTTACATCAGAATGGGACGACACTTTAAATCTTTATATAAAAAGGGTCAACTCTGATTTAAACCTTTGAATATAATTCACTAGAAACAACAAATTAAAGACGGGTGAGAAGGATTCAAATTTTCTGGAAGTGCAAAAACAGAAAAGTGCTTTCAGAAACCCAAAGACCCGCTTCTTCGCCGCTAATCTGCAGGAATAAGAACAGGAGCTAAAGCTTTGCGCCATTTTGTTTTGGAGTTTAAAACATTTTCTCTTCACTACATTCATATTTACCTTTGAGCTGTATTCAGACCAATAAACATAACTTGAAATATCTTAGCCTTAAAAAGTTAAAGAAAAAGAAAGCCTCGTGATGCTACAGGTTCTTTTTACAATGTAAAAACAAGATAGCAGCACTTTGGTGAAAAAGGCTTGGAAGCTGTTCTCTCCCTAACAAATACTTCTCACCACGTTTAGAAAAAAAACAACATTCACACCCAAAAGTTGCTTCCTACAGACCATCGTTTCAACATGTCAAACATCCGACACCAGCAGGGCCACGTGACAAACAACGAGTTAGTGGTTTAGGAGTGATCATAAAAGCTGAGCATAAATGATTTCTAACCTCGGCGTGAAGGTTTGGTCTCATCTAAAACCGGTTATCTACAGTTCAGTGAAAGAAATCTAACACTGCTGACCTTTAATGTTTTTAATGTACATTAGGAACAGGGAATGTTTAAATGTCAGTGAGGTACAGTCCTGTTAAATATATATATATATATATATATATATATATATATATATATATATATATATATATATATATATAAAAGAAAGAATCCAAGTGTCCAAACAAGCATTAAAGTGAAAACTGACCTCCAGTGAAACGCGACTTTAAGTGAACGGAGAGGAAATAAGTAAACAAGACGCTCTTCCCACTACGACCGCGTACCTTCATTAACAACCAAAAACGCACGAGTCTCCGAGNTCTTCGAGTCAACCCGCGTTCGCTCAGCATGCTGGCCAAAACGGGGCGGGCGGGCGGGCCGAGTGTTTCTTTATCACACCAGGCTCAAAAACGCCGCCGCCCTCGTGTTGCGGATCCTCTGCACAGAAAGCGATCTTTGTGCCGCTTTCACGCGGCTTTTAACCGGCTCCGACGTGCCGTGCGGCGGCGCTCCCTTCCCTGCGTTACAGTTTAGCGAACTACCGCCATGTCCGGGTTAATAACAGTGCAACAAAGTCAACTAAAAGTAAATGTCGCCCGCGTGGGCTTCAGGTTATAACAGGTCTTAGAGCTGATTTTCACATTAACCATCAGTGCTTAGTTCCCAAGTAACAAACGATGTATCTACAGTTATAGCATTGTGGTCCATTCAGGTTTTTTTTTTTTGTTTTTTGTTGTAGAAATGGACAGTGGAGACTAAACAGGAAGTTAAAAGTCTAGTTATTCTCATCGCAGTCCTCTAGAGGGCCTCCTGCAGTCGTCTTAAGAAGGGCAGAGCAGGTCGGACTGGAGGAGGCGGGATCAAGGCGTGTCGGGTAAATTCAGCGCAGCCACCTCTGGTTTCATCTTGAAGTACTGGTTGAAGCGCAGGACTGCGTATCTTTGGGTCGAAACACAAACATGAGGCAGTTTCAACGATACGACACGGGAACAGAACATCAAAACGACACGGATGACATTTCTAACTTTATTATTCAGAAAACAAAAAGGGTATTCATTGCAAATGTTATGCTGAACGATATAAAGTGCAGTTTGAGAGTTTCCGTTTGCATCTGTAGGCGATGCGGAAATGCGGGTATGCAGTTAACGTAAACAAAGCCCTCAGCTGAATCGAGTCACGTGGCTGCCTGTAGTCGGAGGTAAACAAACATGGCGTAGAATTTCAGAGAAGACGTTTAGGTGGAAATATGAGAGTTATCTGCTGCTAAACGCAAAACAAACAAAAAACAACGAAAGAGAAAGACCGAGCTCAACCACCGCCCAAAAAAACAACTCTTACAAAACTTCTCCAAGATCTTTTTATCTGCTTGCGTTACTCGACAGATCTGAGCGTAAATATGTACAAATGCTTCCAAATTATCAGACTTCCCCATCCCAAACGGCTCTTCTTGGATGTTGCCATTGTTGACCCATTTTCAGTCACTTCAGCCGTTTCCGTTCCTTGGGAGCTAATCTCTCGGATGTTTTAGACACGTTCTTGCTTTAAAAAAACACTTGATTCAAATGCGTGACTTATGAACGTGCTTCTAGAGAGCTTCATGTTGAAGCAAGACAAGTAAAACCTGCAGGGGAGTGGCCTTTGAGGCCTGGAGTTTGACACAAAGCTGACTTTCTGTTTTATAATCCCTTCAAAATAAAAGCACAATGTCATTAAGACGCGGAGGCTGTACAAAGATGTTTCTCTTTTTTGGCGGGGAGCGCGTCTTGATTTTAAAAAAAGCACTGTTAGAGGACGAGCTGTAAAACTCGGCCATCTTAACTCAAGCCTCATCTGGTCACAAATCCTTCTATCAAATTTACAATTTAAGGAAACAAACCATCGATGTGAGAGAATACGGTGCGGATTTCGTCTTCGTGACTTTGCAATGAGTCCCTTTAAACACGCTGAAAAGACGAGTAAAGTTTGGGGTTCTTAACATTTTATTCTTTCAGAAAATGTGATTATCGTCACATTTTGGAGCCGTCCCTCCATGAAGGGATTCTCTTGTTATCTAATGCAACAAGGGGAGGATAATCACTCCTAATGTTTCTTTCTCTCCTGCTGATAATACTGCTAAACTGGAAAACTGCAGCTCCACCTACATATACAAGCTGGATTAGAGAGGTCCGATTTTTGGTTTTGTTTTTAAGATTGGAAGAAAATCAGGCTGGCTTTGGCCGGTAAGGCTGTCCTGTCCTGTTAAAGGTACAGAACGTCAGATTATTCTGAACAGTGATGTCTGTGTATATGTATTTAGTGTTAGGAGTAGATGCCAGAGTGGGGGGGGGGTTGCTTGTTGAGTTATCACGTGTTGAAAAGCGTGATCATCGTGTCGTGAAGTGCGTGGAATTCAAACATACCCCGAGAAGTCAAAATCGATGGTGGAGAACTTGGTCTGAATCAGAGCCCAGAGACCCCAGAAGAAGTGAGACGCCTGGAAAAAAGAGGAAAAGAAACAGGAATTACCGAGGAGTGAGCACAGAGGCGTCGCTTCCAGTTACTCAACACACGAGCTCGTCTGAACCCTGGTAGGCAACAACAACATCGTCGACACAAAAAACAGGTTTGCTTCAGTTGCCCATCCTCCACTTCGCCTTCGAACGCCGCAAACATCCCCGACTTATCAGGGCAGGAAGCCAACGCCGCTCTTTACCCACATTACCTGTTATCCTTGTTTACTGACGCACCTTGAATTATGGAAAAAGGAAAAATGGCCTCGAGTATTTACTGTCCTCAGCAGCTCGAGTCCTTCGTACGCTTAAAGAGATATACTCTTTAAATCATCAGCATCTATTTAAATTCCCGTTTTACCCAATCTGGAACAAACGACTAGTTTGTTTTGTTAACAGTTTCCTCCTCAACCCCCAAAGTCCAGAAATAGGAGTTTACTTAAACCAAGCAAATAGGGGTAACCAGTTAGACAACCTTCTCAGACTGCTGAGGTCATTAGCGGCCAAAAATAATAATAAATAACACAACAACAATTAACTGATTTCGTTTCAGCAGGCTAGATTGATCACGTGCAAAATTAAAGTTAATGATAGAGTTAAATGATCTCAACTACAAATGAATAAATCTTCTTATAATCCCACTAAATTCATCCAGAGTCACAAAAGCTTGAAAGAAAAAACGGATAACTCGTCAAGTGTTAGATATATGATACATAGTTTTAAAGAAAAAACAAATATAGTTTGTGGGTTTACACATGAGGCACAAATGGAACAGATAGGGGAAATAAAATAAAACTAGGATCAGAATTAAATCCTTACCAGGGCGAACTTGTTGACCTGGACGTAGAGGACCTCCACCTCCCTGTCAGCGACGGCGCCGTCCTGGCCTTTGTGCTCCTTGTAGGCCTCCAGGTACGAGCGGAGCCACTGCAGCTGGAAGCCCCGCTCCGGGTAGTGACTATAGTCCACCTCGTTCAGACCTGAAAGGTTCGAAAATTGGAGAATAATGGACGCCCGGCAGAACAAAGCCACCGCGGCGCCGACGGCTTTAATGAAGCCTTACCAGCAAACTCGTTGAAGTGGTTCCCAATGTCATAGGCTTGGTAATTGTACCCAGCGTACTCGTAGTCAATGAACTTTACGCTGCCTGAAAACAAAAGCAGGGTTGTTTAGAAAGTGAAAAAAGACACACAAATACAATGATTATGTTGTGTTTCCCTTTGGTAACTCATAATCTCATCGCTCCTCATTTTATAAACCTACTTCTCTCCAACATCTAGCTGGCTAATTAGCTACCTGCGCAGGCAAGAAGTAAGAGTTTGTATTTTGAGAGATGAACACAGAAAGACAAGAAGATCTGTGAAAATGGAGCCAAGACTTTGTGAGGTTTCCATAAAAAGGGGGATTTAGGGGCATATAGGTTTATGTACTTTAAATAAGTTAGCATAGTTTTAGGCTTCGAAATTAATTCTAATCTAAGAGGTAGAAGAGAGAACAGGAAAAAGGCATGCGTGTTTTCACAGTTGGGTAAAACGTTGCATTTCTTCCATAAGGAAACATTCAGACACACCCAGAAGGCAGCTGGGACACGTTACGAACGTAGGAAGGCGTGATGCGACACACGGAGTCTGGGACGCACAGTCAGCCGGCCGGCTTTCCAAAAAATATATTTGTTTTGGACACGTGCACGGCTTTAAAACGGGAAAAGGGAGAAAGTCAAAGTTCTGTGTGTGAAGGCTTGGACGGAGGAAAAAGGAAACAGAAGGACGGACGAAACCAGGAAAGGACAAAAATAAATAAAATAAATAAAAACACAGACACTGATGGAGATTTAATAAAACACAAACGTGCAGCTAAGACAGCAACACGATTACTGATTATAATCACTGAAGTCGTGTTTAAAAAAGGTATGACGATAAATATAGAAATATTCAATTTATTCAGATTTTCAGCCTCTTCGGCACGTCCTCGCTGTCACAAACTGTGCTCGCAGTTCGTTTCATTTAAGCTGCGCCGGTTTCACTCCTCGCTCGATGGATTTATTTCGCAATGAGCAGCTTTTAAGTGCAGAGAACTGATCTGACGACGACCGGAGCTCAGACACGGTCGACGTAGATCAAATAACAGTCCGATAGTAGTTTATAAAATAACTCCGGGTGCTTTTATCTGCTCGTGGTTTTGCTTCGGGCATACAGACGTTAGTTACGTAACGTGTTGCTGCTCTGAGCTGAACATGTGAGACGGCCACATTAACAATGAACAAAGAGGGAAGCGGTTAGTCACGAGCTCAAAATCCAAACCCTTACTTTGACGAGCCCACATTCCCAAGGAAACTACTTCTGCATCACAAAATACTTTCAATCCAATTACTTTCTCTACTCCTGTTTTTTTTTTTTTTTTTTAGCTTTGCTCAATTTCTTTAACCTGACATACATAAAAAAAAATAAAAAAAAAAATGAGGTGTTTGCTGGACTACAGAGAAAGACACTGAGGTGGGTTACCAGCCGGCGTGTAGGTCCTAGCGGGACACAACTGAACACCTCCAGGCAGTGGCTATAGCCCCCCTGTGCAGCAGATGAAAAGGTTTGGGCAAACATCTTTCACACATGCTCACGCACTCAGACACATTTGTCTTTGCTTCATTCTTTCTCCCTCGGAGTTTCCAAACATCGCTGCCAGAGATCCCTTCAGTGACTCACATTCCCCACCGTCACGCCACTCCCTCTGCAGCGCTTCACTCCCATTGGTCTCCTCTGAACCCTCCTCCTCCCTCTGCTGCTTACATAATCTCTACAAGGTTTCCCGATGACTGGAAATCTGTCAGCGTATGGATTTAGCCTAAAGCAGCCAGTAAGCGAGGCTGTCCTTCCACCTTTTTATAGAAATACAGGAAGTGGGAAGTTTGTCGGTTCACCAGCTGCGTTTGTACTGAGGTGGCAGGAAAGCCAGTATCTCATCGAGCTGCAACTGTTGGAGGATAGTCGGCGATTTAAAAGCTTGTGGGAAGGCGTGTGAATTCCCGTCGTAAACGGCCCACTTTCGGCTGCGTTACAGGCCGCCCGCATCGAACCCGCAGAATTCACCTCGCAACACCTGCACCGCGTGTCTGCGGCTCGTTGGTATTTACTGTACACAATTAAGGAAAAATTGAGACATCTAAGGCCATCGCAGACCTTTTATCGCTCAAGTAGCCACGCTAAAATGGCAATACTTATAATTTTTCCCCCACATATCCTGTGAGGCGGGGTGGCGAGCGCCACCGTTTGCAAAAACTGCGTTTATAAATCCTTTATAAAGGTTTTAATCGTCTGGACTCCATGTGCTGTGCGTCCTTTGAGCCATTCCTAGACATACGGACCACAGCGGCGTCGTAAGGAGAGCTTCAGGCGGAGGAAACGACGAGGCATGCAGTGTCGAGTTACAAATATAAGGAGGTGTCTGGGTAAGAAGAACCGGGCGGACGTGTACGAAAACTTAACCCAGCTCGATAACTCTAGAGTTGCAGAAAAGCACAAGGAGATTTAAAGCCCGCCCTGCGGACGGGCTTCGACGCGGCGTAGCAAGATACTGGCTGAAGCAGCTCTGAGCCTTTTTTAAAGACCTGGCACGAAAAGAAACCAAGTAAAACGTGACCCGTGGTGGCAGAATGAGCTCAGGCTGCAGCGCTAATAATTCAGATTATGGCTACAGAAATAATCCTTTTATTTCCTCCGAAATGGATTCTTCCTCTCTGCTGACTGCCGCAGTGCCGGGAAATCCCTTCGTATAATGTTTGGAATCATTGTAAAACTTCGGGCTTCCCCGTTTTTTTTTTTTTAAAAAAGAAAAACCGGCGCCCTCGTAAACCGAACCGCCGCGTTGCCAGGTGAGAAATCGGCAAATTTTAAACAAGCTGCGGATTGTTTCGAAGCTTTTCAGATGGAGAATTTGAAAATAAACGAGTCTATATTTTTTTTTAAAAATCATTTTGCCAGCACGGGTCACACGTGTATTATCTGTATTTACAACAGCCCTTAAAACCACCTCAGTGAACCCGATTTAAAAGATAAAAATTAAAGGTTGAAGCTTTTTTACATGTCATTGTGGAGCGTTTCCCCACTCAGATTTTCATTTTAAGGTGTGGTTTAGTTGTTTACAGGTGTCAGGCTACAACAGAAGAGCTGGGATTGGGGATTATTCTCTCCCTTTGTGCTTTAGAAACAATAAAATACTGAAACTCAACCTCTTGCTTTCATCACGAAGCCTGAAACATGATTCTGCAAATCTGCACGCAAAGGTAGATTTATTTTACATGACAGAGGATAGAAATATGTGCTTCAGGCACATTTTGACAACTCTCACGCAGGAATTTAAAGGGTGTGGGTGCAAAAAAAACAAATTTTACAGGCGAGCGTGTCAGCTCTCCAGGGATCTTCAGTTACTTAGAAACCGTTCGTTTTGTCAGAATCATGTTTCGGCTTTTAACAATAAGGTAAATGATATTCCGCGTCATTAATGCCAATTTGTCCTCATGAAAAGATCAGAACCAACAATTTGGACAGTGTGAGCACTGAAAAAAAGTCAATAAATACAAATATTTACGCCTCTGAAAACTTTAGCTGAAGCTACGGTTTGTAAACGGATCAGTTTATCTGCTGGAATCTATTATCAGACGGAGGTTTGTAACAAATTTGGGCACGAACGAGTATTTGTAGCAGCAGAAAACTCAATTTGCAGATCATTAGCGAATAAACTAATGTAACCTACTGGTAATTTTGTTTAATAGTTCCTGGAAAACCATGCAGAAAGAACTCGAGCATACACGAGTTTGATCAGTTTCTTTGTTTTGATCTCGTTATGAAGCGAATAGTCAATAATTAAAACAGAAAAATCACACCTTTATGTTCTTTTCCTGCCATCTAGTCCTCTCTGATTCGGCTACCGACGCTTCAAAATGGAAAGTGGACAAGCAGACAAAAAGGTCATTTGTGTATTAGGTTGGCGCCCAGAGTTACTAACAATCAGGCGGCCATTTTAACAGTCGTCTAACAGCCTGACAGCTGACGGCTGGTTTGAGGACAATCGGGACGCACGCGGCTCCTGCTGCGGTCATGAACTCGTCCCGATTAGTCTGAGCAGAGGGAGGCAGACCACGCGAGGGCCCTCAAAGGCCTCCTGTGCGTGAGGCTTGTGTCTCTCCGTTCCCTCCCCGGAGGGCAGGGCGGCGCAGGGCAACCACAGCCTCCGCTGTCATTCCTGGGGGAGAAAAGCTAGACACAAGGAGCTGTGAGAATGGCCGCGCCCACCCCCTGGTTGACCTCCCCTGAAACAACCTGTGGTTTCCCCGAATACCTGCTTCTTAAAAACAATGACTGAGCACAGAGGTCATTTGTTCAGTTGCTTTGAGTTAAAGTACACCTGTCTGGTTACCTGCTTTACATTCATACCAGTAAAAATGTTAACAAACACACTTTAACCATATATGTTAAATGACATTTTTTGTTCTAAATAACAGCTTTTAATAGGGATGCACCCATACCAGTACTCGTGAAAATGTTGAGTTTATTTAGAGTTTGATGTCCTGATTCAATCCCCTTACCGCCAATAAATACCAGAAGAAGAGGAAGCAGAACTGAGCTAAAGAGGGATCGTATGGATCTGAGCCTGAGCTTCCTGACAATCTCTCCATACTGGATCGTCACTGGAGGTGAAAGACAACAAGAGCGGCGAAGGCGTCGTCGACACAGCCACCGCCCCATCAGCTTCAGGAACCTGAAAAGCTGCTTAACGAGCTGCCTAACGAGTGAAAGCTACTCTGTTTTCGTCGTCTCCACTTGTGCTGGAAGCCTTTTTAAAAAAGGTGAGGCCTAATTTTCTTAATATATAGTTTTTATTTCAGCTTTCGGCAATGCTATTGGGTAGGACTGTTTAATGTGGTACTTTTCATTTTTTAAAAAAGGACAAAATAGGTTCAAGATACAGATTTTCAACAAACAAAATCACCTGGAATGGATCGAATTTGTAATTAGGAATTTATTAGTACTTGTATATGTAAATACTTGTACTGTGGTATCGGTGCATCCCCAGCTTTTGCCGTTTTAGAACAAAATTAGAATGACAGTTCAGACGAGCTAAGCTGAAAACATAAATAAGTCCTCACATTGAGCTAACTTACGGCCACGTTCAGTCAGGCAGTCTTCACATAAAAAAAAGAGCAAATTGCCTAAATTTGAACAAGGATTCAGTCCAGAGTTTTGGTAAAAACAAGCAAATGGACTGCCGGTTTCAAACCGTGACAGGAAGTGAAGCGCGAATCTACGTCTGAGGAAGTCCAGGTGATGCAGTCCTACCTGAATGCGTCAACACACCAAAGCAAATCACACTACAGCTCAGTCACACAGTTCTGTGACTGCACTCCTGCTGCTCATACTCACCCTCCCTCTGGTTATAGATGATGTTTTTGCAAAGAAGGTCGTTGTGGCAAAGAACTACGGGGGAGCCCAGCACAGACAAGCTCTGCTGGAGCCACACCAGCTCGTTTCTGAGGGACTCGAGGCTGGGAACCTCCATTCTCAACCTGGAAGTGGGGGAGACAGAGAGGTTGGGAATATTTAGAGGAAGCCGGCGGCTTTGGGTGCGCTCGGTTTACTGGAGCAGAAGCAGCGAACGCTAAATGTTCACATTACGACATGTAGTTCTGCTCGCCCGGGCACTTCTGTTGGTGCTCCTCAGGCGAGCGTGTTTACGTTTGGCTGGACGCCAAGGAAAACCAGCAGAAGTCAGTTTGTTTTCATTTTTTTTTTTTTTTTAATATTACTCAGAAAAGGTGGCCGTTATTGTCAAAACAATTCAAACTGTTGTAGCTAAAGAGCTCAAATCAAGCAAGTATGACTTCAGATTCTGAAGGGACACGATAAGAGTAGTCGTTCAGATGTTATGGAAACAATTACTCTTTAAAGTACAGCGCGTACTGCATGAGTACAAGTGGTATTTTGTTGCAAACTACTTGTTGCACAATACTAAGAGTTACTCAAGACCTCTTTGTCCTGAACAGAGACAACAAAGCTGTTGTGATTAGACAATCGTCCAAAAATAGTAGTTAGAAATTACCATTCTGGTTATTTAAAATCAACTGGTGGAATATTTTCACTGTAATAAGGACCTGTTTAACAGATTTGGCGTTAAATGCCTGTAAAATCGACAGTATATCCAAAACACTGAGGTCATTTAGGAGTTAACTTGTCCGATTTTATGATCTACCACATTTGACCAACTATAGTATGCGTTCTTCTCACCTGTCATTCTGCTCAGACTCCTTGAAGCACTTGGAAATGAGGGCGAAGTACTTGCCCATCTTTAGCCACAGGTCAGAGCGGGGAACCGAGCCGTTATGGGCATGGATGGCGTGGTACTTGGCCAGCTGGCGTGCAATAAGCCTGTGAGGCAGAGGCAGACGGCGTTTACAGCAACAACAAAAAAAGGAGAAAATTCAGCTTTTAAAATCTATGAATTTGTTTAAAAATGAGGGCAATTCGTTGTTTCCAAACCATGAGAACTAGGCCTGTGTAATGTAAATTCCTTTAGCTGTACCAGCATATAGGGGTCCACCTGGTGTTTCTGTAGCCTACTGCACAAAACCCAAACATTTGTAATGCTGTATACTATAAATGCACCTGAATCAACGTCCCATTCAGAAGAATCTCATCGTCCATTCCTCCAATTTTAGCTTCCTTCCATCAGCTCCCTTCCTTCTAACACTCAAAGCTCCATCTTGTATTAAAGATCTTATTGTTCCATATTTTCCTAACAGAGCGCTTCGCTCTCAGACTGCAGTTTTACTTGTGGTTCCTAGAGTTTCTAAAAGTAGGAGCTTTCAGTTCTCGGGCTCCTCTCTTGTGGAACCAACTTCCAGTTTCTGTCTGTGAGGCTGACACGCTGTCTGCTTTTAAGACTTTCCTTTTTGATAAATCCTGTAGTTAGGGCTGGTTCGGGTTTCCTGAGCTCTCTCTTAGTTCTGCTGCTACAAGCTTGGACACCAGTAAAACAAACTGACGTGTTTTTCCTGTTTTTTTTCTTCCCATAGAAACCACACCTGAACCAGTTATTCTGTGTCTGTTTGCGTCTCTTTCCTGTCCTCTCAGACCACAGCCGGTCGAAGCAGATGACCGTCCGTCATGATTCTGCTGGAGTTAATCATTCCCACTGTCACCATCGTGCCGCTCAGGATTAAGAATCGCGACGAAGTAAAGATTCAACACAACCTTAGGGAGATAACTTTGACTAATTAGCGTTTTATAATGTATGCGAATGTTTTCGTTCGGTGTCCTGATGTGACATTAGCTGTGAACTGGCGGTTTATAAATAAACTGATAAAGCAAAAAGAACTGATAACAAACTGAAAACACACAAGGCTTCAGTGCAACTGAAACATGCACTGACAAGAGCTACGTTTGCATGAGTCTAATCAGAAGTATGTGAACAGAAACGGGGCTGAAATCTAAAGTTTGTACAGAAATGCTCAGCCAGTAGTGTTTACAGCACGAGGTGAAACCCTTAACGCCACACTCAGATCTCCTTGCCTTCTTTAAAAAAGGTAACAAGCCCAACTCCAGACACGCCCTGGATTCCCATCTTACCTAAAAACTCCTTGGCTGCGAATGTGCTCCGGCTCCAGGGCTGTTCCTTGCAGGAACTCGTAGCAGAGGCCGTTGCTGAAGGTGCAGTACAGGCGAGGGGCACAGCGGTGAGTGTGCAGCACTCTGAAGCTTTTCACCTCGTTCTCCCGGTCCACCAGCAGCTCCGTTTTGTTGCCATAAATTCGGACCAGGACCACGTCCTGCATCACGGGGCCCACGTAGCAGCCGAGCAGCTTGTTGGTTATCCCATCCGTGAAGAACTGCAAAAACCAAAATGCAACGCTGTGACTCCCCCGTGAAGGAAAACAGACAAATGAGCTTGTTTTCTTGTTTGGAACTCAACCTCCTGTAGAATAAAGCCTGGGAACATTTTGTTTAGGAGGTCGGGTGACAACATACCAGCTTTAACCATTCACTAACTGGAACTGATCGAGAATGCCAGGAATGTGAGGGGTTTTTTCCGCCAGGAAGTAATGATTGGCATTTGCTGAAGCCCCACTTTGCCTCACAGATGAGTAAAAAAGGGAAGGAAGGGCACGTGATCCCATTCACTCCTGGATGTGTTTACAAAACTGAGCCACACCTCTAGTTTTATTACACAGGAAAAGATCACTGCCCAGATACCCATCCACCCAGTTAATTTATGGGTATGTCAAGAAAATAAATGGCCCTATATGACTCAGGCACGTACAAGCATAGATTAAATAAAATTATGCAAACCGTGAATGCAAATAATCGTGATAAATTCAACTTATCTTACAGCCAACCGAATAACTTCAACCTCTTATTAAAAAAAATGTGCTCTCCTTTAACCTATACAGGTCGCATTTGATGCCAATTATGAGCTGATAAATCCGCAATATATAAATATATATCATAACCAGGTCTGGGTAAATAATGTGGACGGGGTTTACCAAAAAGTGAAGAAAAACTTCTAACAGTTTGACCCCATTTCTGACGCATTTACAAAAAAAATAATTTAAAAAATGGGTTACGTGAATAGAATAATAAGCTATAAGCCTCTGGGGGTTTTACCCTTAAATGTGTTTAACTATAATTTGCTTAAACTCTTAAATAATAACAATAATAAAGCAGCTTTAACACGTTTGTTGTCATTTTAGCCGCCTCCGCTAACATATCATTTTAAGCTAGTTCCGTTTGACGTCCGCTCGCGACATTAGCATCGGTTTCCGCGTTTTCTGTTTATTTATTTAAAACGACGGAAACAAAAATAAACATACAAGTAGGGGGTAAACGTAGAGCCACGGTAACAGTATATATATATATATAAATGGCAAACCTTCACTTTGATTTCGGACGGCTTCCAGTTCGGTCTCAGCTCCTTCATTAGCTGCAGCGCGCCCGTTCGGTAGTCGCGCTCGTCAACGGCCACGTCTATTTTGGGCACAGCGGGAGCCTCGTCCGGTACGTGGATATAATTAGCCATGGCTGACGGCAAGGACGCAGGTCTCGGAAGCTTTTCGTCGCGCGACTGCTGAAGCACTGAAGCGAAGCGGGGAGAGGAGCTTGGGCGAGTCGGGAAGCGCAGCGTATGTAAATGTACGAGGAGCCGCTGGGAATATAAAGCTCGTGAAGCCAGCGTGCGGCAACGCCCCTCAAAAAAGCCCCGCCCACCTGCGCCCTGACGCCGTCGGACGCTCCGACTCATCGGTGGCGCTTGTTCTCATTTACAGCGTACACCGCCGGCGGAGCTTATTCGTTAAACATATATACTGCTAAGCTTGCACGTCTTCTTTCTTTATGTATTTATCTCAAACCACTTAAAAACTAAACATAAATCACTTGGGTTAAAAAAGTGACGAATAACACGCGTCACTTTAAGTTTCACTCCATCAGTCGGTGGTCTGGGGTGGTTATAAGCAAACGTACACCTACTGCAGCGGCGCTGCTTACGTCACGTACGTCACGTCCGCAATCTATGAATTCTGAAGTCGCGTTCTTCTTAGAAACTACGGAAGCCCACTCTGAGAAAATAAAAAAAAGATTCTCAAAATCACAGTTAATAACCATGACGTAGCATTTTAAAATTATAAAATGCTGAGTCATAATATTCCACTATCACAGTATCATTGAGGATTTATGCTTTCAGTAGGGTTTGTTTGTCTGTCCACAAGATTAGTCAAAAAGTAATAAACGGATTACGATTAAATTCTCAGTATGTGTTGAGGTCGTCACAAAGAACAAATGACCGAATTCTGGTGGTGATCGGGATCACGATTCAGGTCCTACAATGTTTTAATGACCCTATGGCCAAGGTGGAGCAATGCGCTGTCAGAGTTTAGAGTTCATCATCATCAATGATGACATCATCACATGATGATGATGTCATCATTGATTATCTTTTATACTTTACTTTAAATGTATATGTTATTAAATACTATCCCATAAATATGAGATAGTACCTTCAAACATGAAATATGTCATCATTTTGAGACTGCATCTCAAAATTTTAAGATTCTGACTCATAAATCAGAGATATCGCCTCATTATTATGAAATACTAAGTCTTAATTTTAAAACGCAGCATCATAATTCTGAGATATTACGTAATTTTTTGAAGGTTAAATCCAAATTTTGAGATACTAAATCACAATTTTGATAAGCTAAGTCATAGTTTGTCATACTTAGTCCTAATTTTAAAATACTAATTCATCATTTTTAAATCCCAAATACAAATTTTGAGATAGTATCTCATATTTATGACTAAATAAGTCACAATTCTGAGGTACTAAGTCATAATTTAAAGATACTAACTTACTTTTCTGACATTAACTCATATTTTGAGATACTAAATTGTAAATCTGAGATGCTAGGTGATAGTATCTCCTAATTATGACTTAATTAATTTTTTCAAATTAGCAGAAACTCCCAAAAGACACACTATGACTCAATAATAAGATAAGAAAAATAAAACAACACGGGACATTTTGCATCATTTTAAGCTTGTTTAAAGTGTTTTTTTCGCTAAAACATAACAAATCACAGCCGACCTAATTACATATAAGCGTGAAGACTTTTGAATTTTTCCGTCTAGGTTTTGTGTTTCTTAAAGCTCTTCGATCTTTGGACTCTTCAGACTCATTTCACTTTAAATGTCCGGGCAGAAAACTTGTAAATTTCCAAACTTCTCCGAGTCAAGTTACTCATTAATCTGAAATCATTTAGGCTCGTTTTTGAACCGAGCGCCGGGCTCGGATAGTTTCTGAAAGGTCACGGCCTGCCTCGGCCGACTTCAGCTCTTTCACTGCAAAGTTTAAATGCTTTGAATCATTTTACTGTTGCTTTTGATAATAATTTAAAAAAAAAAAGGCATGTAGTGGCAACTGGAGACGTTTTTATGTTCCTTAAAGCACGACCTGTTCCTGTGAGGTCAAAAATGTTCTACTGTTCTCATTACGGTGCTGAAAATACGTCCTTTCAGCCTTTTTCTTCCATTATCACCTAACAACCTGCAGCTGAAGCGGATTTTTAGGGAGTCTAAATCATTGACGCCATGTGCAAAAAACATTTTTGATCTAAACCATGCTGTTATGAAAAGAACCTGGAAAGATCACCAGGAAGTAGACACGTCCGGCCTCTGAGATATTCTCCAATATTTACAGTCCCAGCAGCTAGAAATCCTCCAAATTAACCACGAGACAACGGCGCTGCCAGGTTTTCTCCAAAACCTAATCTAATATTTAACTGATTTTTTTGTAAATAAGAATCTCATTTCTGCTTTTCCTTGTTTTTTCTCCACCCGGACGGGTCATCCTGGGTCTGTCTGCCTCTAACCCGAGCCGGTTGAAGGGCCGCCCGCCTGGTTCTGGTTCTGCTTCTGCTGTTTTTTTTCCTCTCCACCAACACCAACATTCTTCAGGTCAACCTTCTGGCTTTCTTAAAGAGATAACTTGGACTAATTAGCGTTTAATAACGTGTGTTGTTGTGAAATAAACTAATAAAGTCAAACATTTAAGACACTAAGTCATGATTTTTAAAAGCTAAATCCACATTTTGAGCTACTAAGTCACAACTTTCAGTCATAATTTATAAGATACTATGTCATAGTTCTGAGATGCTAACTTTTTTCTGAGATTAATTCCAAATTTTGAGATACTTAGTCATAAATGAGAGATACTAAGTCATTAAGTACATTTTTAAAGGCTAAATCCACATTTTGAGACTTTAAGTCATAATTATAAGATACTAAGTCAGTTTTGAGTTTTTTTCTGAGATTAATTCCATATTTTGAGACACTAAATCATAATTTTTAAAGGCCAAACCCACACTTTGACATACTTAGTCATAAATATGAGATATTAGGTCACAATCCTGAGATAAATGGTGATTTTTTGAAGTGCAGCAAAGCGAGACGCAGGACGAGAAAACGCTGCACTGCGACTCGTCTCGGTCCGTTTCCCAAACGATGACGCGTTTGTTTGCTTCATTCCGGCAGCAAAACGTTCTGAAAATGATTTATTTTTTAAAGCAAACACGAACTGACAGCTGTTAATGAGTTAAAGTGCACCGAAGTGGTTCGTTCCTCCGTCGCTCCGTCTCAAACCCCTCGTTAGTCGAAGTAGTCCTCTATGTCCACGTCGGGGTTGAGCAGCTCCTCTCCGTACGCCGTCAGGTCCATCCGGTTCAGCATCAGGTTCTCGAACGTTTCCTCCAGGTCCGTCTCCCCGATCAGCACGGCTCCCACCATCCGCCCCCTGCTGAGGACCACCTGCAAACAGGAAGTAAACGTCAGAAAACCGTCCGGTCGAAACCCCAAAGCACGACTTCCCTCGAACAACAATCCTGAATACGTGTCCTGAGCTGGAGCGCACTGCTCTGAAATCAATAGGGATCATCCTCGACATATGAGATGCCAGCTTTCTGCTATCTTAAGCTAACCTCTTGCTGCTTTTAGCTTTTAGCTAGTGTTCCTTTTTAAACTTTAACAACTTTGTTTTTTTTATTTTTCCAAAGATCCAGATTTCGGACATGTACCTATATAAGGGCTGGTTTAAAACTTTTGCACGGTGCTCTCTGTGTTCATATTTTATGTATTTATAATAAATTTGAGAAGCAGTTTTTTTTAGTTTGAGAAAAACCTGATTAATATTTAATAATTTGTTTTTTCTGCTCCACTTTCTTTGTCCCAAACCTTTAAAAACCTGGAAAATTCTGGGAGGAAATTCCAGACTTTTCCGAGAACCTCGATCAGGTGTCACGAGCGGAGACGTCTTTAAAGCTCTTTTGGCAGGTTTGTGGGAAAGAAAATGAGAGTTCGATGTTCCTTTTTTTTGTTTTTTTATGAGGGTGGCAGTGATGGGAATGCTGCCGGGAGGAGCGAGTCCGGACTCGGGTTTCAGGGGGGCGGTTATGTAACCGGTGGTCTCGGAAACGAAGCTCCTGGTGCTGCTAAATAAAACGTCAAACGGTCTTTATGAGCTGAAGATCAGCTGCAGGGAGCTGCGCTGACTTCCTTCCTGACCTTGACGTACTCCCGGCCTTTGGTGCAGCGAACCAGCAGCTCGTGATCGGACCCCAGTCCCTGAGCGTTAAACCTCCCCAGCAGCACGACCTGTCCAAAGAGCAGAAACTCAGCGGCGCCGAGAAACGACCTTCAAGGAAAAACCGTGAGCCCGACTGGGCGGATGATTAACCCGCCGGGTTACTGTTCAGCCGCCGCGGTTTACCTTGTGGTTAAAGAACTTGGTGACGTGCGAGAAGAGCTCGAAGCAGAAGTCCAGCTCGATGGGCTCCGAGAGGACGTCCGCCGCCACGCAGCGGCCTGCGTGCCAACCCATCTGACGGGCCTGCGTCCACAAACGCATCTGAGCACAAAACACAGGATGAGACTCAGATACACGCAGAAAAGAATTTAACCCCTCGATATCCCTCTGGGTCAAAGACGTGATATTTTTTTAAGCTTGAGAAAATCAAATGTATTGGCCAACATCTAGTTAAATGATGTGTACCTACACCAACTTGTCATTAATTCAACAAACACGAGCCTAAAGGAAATTGATGTGCAAGCTGCTGCTGTGGGATTGGTCGAGACTTCACTTTAAGACAAACAGAAGAGCAAAATTGCCAGACAGATCTGCTAGAGTAAAGAAAAAGGGTGCACTGGGAAGAAAAATACCCAGATGATGAGCGAAACTATGATTATATGCTAAAATTTGAGCATTACAACAGGTCATGGAAAAATTGGAAGAACACCAAATATACACTGTGCCAAATAATGTTTCATGTGGGGTTGTTTTTGTTAGTTTCTTTACTCATTTCCTTCATCCATCCAACAATATGATTTCTGAAAGCTTCCTTACTTGTTTTTAAACAAACTTTCACAGAACTGTATTCTTCACACACATAATGGACCCTCGAGAGAAGCACAAACGGCAAACTGCCCTCTTCTACCAAGATCAGAGAATTTAAGATATTGAAGATTTCTGATTTTGTGCATAGAAGGATTTCTTCAGAGAAGGAGGTTCCCGAATAATAAACTCATCTATTATTCACAGATAAGTCTCCCTCTGCCCTGCAAGTATAAAACACCCATTAACATTCAACAAGACAAGTTGCAATAGCAATGGGCTAAGTCCATTGGCCAAATTGAGTGAAACGCATTAGAGCTTGTTCAACCTAATTATTCACTAAAGTTCCTGCGCATCTTCCACTTCAAATTTTTTTCCCTTTACCTTGTCCCCAGTGACTTTAATTATATAGAATATCAATACAGTGATTATTCGTGGGTTCTACACATAAGTTTTACCAAAAGTGGCAATGTTTTCTTTTTTCCCAACTTAAAGGTGCCTGTCGCTGAATTTTTGTTTTGGTTATAAATATGGGTAGTCATAAATGTTGAATGACATATTTCCATTATGTTGACTTCAAGCTGAGATGGGAAAGTGGGGTTGGGTTTGTTTTTTTTTTTTGTTTTTTTGTAGTTATATTGTTTAATTGTTCTTTTCTGTTGGGGGAAAAAAAAAGGTGGGGGGGGTTGAAACTGCTGGATTGTAATTTTGTATATTTGGAGTTGTTATTCGTGTGCAATGTTTCGTCAATATTGTACTGAGTGTGCTGTATTTTTTTCTCTCTCCTTCTTTCGGCTCTAATAAAAATAATTTTTAAAGAAAAGAAAAGAATTTAACATAAAACTAGAAGCGCTCAGAACGCAAACCTCCACCGAGGTCACAGCGCGATCCAGGTCAGAACCAGAGTTTAATCCCAACACTTCCTGGCAAGACGATCAGTCGGAAGGCTGATGGTCCTTCTTTTGAACGTCACGACCAACTGGCCGAGCTCGCCTGCAGCTCCTCAGACTGAAGGAGACTTTCGGATAAAAGACTGACTTGTCGGAGCGGCAGGACTCAGGAAGAAGAAGTCAGGTTGTCGTTTCGTACCTGCTGCCACAGCGGGCTGTGCTCCCAGCATGCAGTGCAAACGTCTCCCGCGGCGTACACGTCCGGCTCCGACGTCCTCATGTGGTCGTCCACCTGCAGGCCGCCGTCGTCAGCCACTGCAAACTGAAACACCGATCATCACCAGGAGGTCGGCTCAGGAATCGAGACTCTACAGAGCGCCACGCTGAGGGTTCCAAGCAGCGAGGAGGCACCGGACACCCTCACGCCGGGTTTAATTATTCATTCTGCTCTGAAGTCCGGATGAGATTTCTCACACTGTTGCCGCGGAGAAACGGCTCGGTGTTCGGCACAACGCCGGTGGCGCTGACGACGAAGTCGCAGCCGACCGCCTTGCCGTTGGTCAGCTGGATGTACACGGGCCAGGATCCTTCTGAGGATTTCAAAATAAAGGAATGAAAATCAAAGAAAAACAGGCCGGGGGAGGGGGAGTAAGAAGATATGAGCAGGTCGGGTTCTCACCGCTCTCAGCGTTCAGTGGTCGCTGTGGCGACCGGAGAAGCTCCTCGGAGCTGAAGATCTTTTCCACCTCGCACTGATATTCTACTGAAACCCTGCGGGACACCTGAGGATGAACCAGAGGAGAGAAAGCATCTGTCAGAACAGAGAAACCAGCCAGACTGCAGTGGGGTCCAGTCCTGGTCCTGGAGGTCCATCCTGCAGGTAAATCTGGACAGACCGTCTCACCCGCTCCGCTCCTCGTAGCTCCACGCCCCGATGCCAGTCCGGACCGAGAGCACTGCCGGGTTCTACAGAACCAGAACTCCGCCCGCGGGATGTGCCACCTGGGAAAGACGGACGTAGACTTTAAGTTAAAGGCCAAGGATTCCTCAAAGAAGTCCACGCCAACCGGAGGTTGACTTCAAAAAGAGAATCAGTTGTCGAGAAGATTATCTGAGAGTTTCATTGAATCCATCCAGAGGCTCATGAGATATTTTACTAACAGACACGGCAACATTATCCCCCGCCTTTCATGGCGGCAGGCAATAATGAGCTGGACCACAAACAAAAAACTTAGAATTAGGAATTTTCAGCTCGGTATCTTTAAACTGAATAGTGACCCAAAATATATTTTTTTGTATTTTCTAAATATGCAAGCAGTTATTATGGCAGAATCTAGATCTATGTTTCTAAAGTTTATGTGTATTTGAAGAGTGGAAGACTGTTCCGTAAATGTTTGTTTTCTAACAGATAAAAAAAACTTTTTATAAAATGTGCCGGAGCAGAAAAACGCAGGAAACGGGTCGAGCAACACATCCTCGGATCGTTTCTGTACAAACGACCTGTCAGACGCCTGAAAACATCGTATAATTTAACAGTTTGTCCCACAGTCAGACGGAGGAAAGCTTTCAGAAAGACCTGCGGTGAAGGTCTGGGCCGCTCCGGGTCCTGGTTCCTCCGTAGTGTAGCAAAGCCTCCGACACGGAGCGGCCGCCTGCGGCTTGTCGGCCTCGAGCGCCGGGATGAGGAACTGCGCCGCTCCAGCGTCGAAGAAGGCGTTCCCTATGGCCTTGTCCTTCACCGCCCAGATCACCTCACAGCCCTCCACCTCATACCTGAAACACAGCTCGGTTAATCCCGAAGAAACGGGTGGTCTGAGCGGAGGCTTTTGTTTAACCCTTTCAAAATAAAACTACAGTATTTTACTCTGGAACCTCGGCTCTCTGTCTGAAGCAGACTTACACTAACTCCAAGCCGATCCCTCCGTTTCCAACAACAACGATTCTCTTTGCTTTGGACAATCGCTTCTGAAACTCCTGAAAGAAAAAAAGAAAGTATTTTATTTGATCAGAAACACATTCTGTTACCTGAAACAAGGAGGCCAAGTATTTTATTTATAGACATGCAGACGTGCATAAATTTGCTTTCAGTGGCCTTTCTTTAACAGAACAAATTTATCTGCATCTGCATGTTGTAGATTTGGAAGGTTGCTCAACCTTGATGAGAGAAAAGCAGACACCTTCTACACTGACTCTCAGTCTGTGTCTATCTTTAGGTGTAAAATTACATTCCCAGAAGTAATTAAAGTGGAAATAAACGAGGCACTATAGGGTAAAAGGCTGTCTGTGATAGTGTATTTAATGCAGTATAAAAATAAAACCAGACAAACAGGACGTTAGGGTCACACCTGGGCGCTGTCCGTGTCCCGGATCCCCAGCACGCGAGGGTCATCCTGGGTCAGGAGCTTTGGCCTGGCGCCGCTGCACAAACACAGCTTCTTGTAACCGAAAACACGACCATCCGCTGTCTCTACACACTGAGTGGCAGAGCAGAAATGAGAGGAAACAGCAAAACAATTAAAAAAACAAAAAAACAAGGTTGTTTCCAGATTTCAGCCTGCGCTGCAGCCACATGGCCACTAGATGGCAGCAGCACGCAGATAATGATGTACTTTGAGTTACTTTTGGTACTCTTAAAGTCACAATGAGTACATAATAATACTAATATATTTACTAAGTTAGAGTCTGAACACAGATGCTTACATGTGAGTGTGTGTGAAGGGATTTGACAGCAGAGTGGATGACAGTAAGGTTTGGAAATCTCTCCTCCAGTACGCCGGAGGGTCTCTCCTCCACGTCAAACTCCTCCAGCGTTTTGGACACCTTCACGACGAAGACGAACGGGAATCAGGACGTGAAACAGAGTCCGAAACAACCCCCAACCCTCGGCGTTTTTACCTGCTTGTAGTTTGTCACCGCCTTAATCTGGAGGCCCGCCGTAATCAGAGCCACGTCTGCGGACGGGAACCGGGACGCCACCTGTCGACAGATACCCAAATTATTTAATTTATTTATTTACTCAGGTCATTCCTGACTTGTTGCTCGTTTTTATTTTCACCTGCTCCACGCATGTCACGCCCGCAATGCCTCCTCCCACGACGACAAACTCGAACTTTTTCACTTGTTTACCTGCCATCGCTGTCCAAAAAAGGCAATGCTAACGGGTAGCAGTTAGCTCTTAAACATTGTTTAAGTGGTCTAAAAAGCTTAATATCTTTCTACTTTTCTCAAAAGAATCCAAACGTTCATTTAGTCAAATTTAGGACCCGACAAAACAACGGTATGACTCTCAAAACGCTAATTTTTGTGACAGCTAGCTTATTTTAGCACTTGCTGGAACCGAAATGACGTAACTTCCGTGTTTACAATCAGCTACGGCAAGCAGCGAGAGACGTTTCTCAAGCGCGTACAACATAACGCGTTTGAATAAAAGCGCCTTGATACCGTTTATGTAAATTTAATATAACTAATGTTTATAAAATATTATAGCAGCGACAGTTTACCCACGCAAGCCTGTGCTAGTGTTTATTAACTCATCTCTACTTTACATTTTTAAGTAATAATTAGTTACTAATAAGCCAAATAGTCTTAACAACCATTTAGTGTTTGTGTGTTTGTTTGTCTGTGGACATGTGGACAGATTTGAATGAAACTCTCAGAAAGGAATCATTGGATGTACGTCTACAACTGATTAGCTTTTGGAGCCAACCCCATTCAAGATGGCCGCCACAGCTAAGCGAATTCAACAAACCCAAAAGTAGCTCTAACTCAGTTATTTTGACAGATATTGAAGTCAAATTTAGTGTATTAGTAGCTGAGAGTCATTCCCAACACATAATCCTAGGACTTCTTATTGCACAAAATATTTCCCTAAAACTTTAGCCGTTTACCTGTTGACGATAATCCTGTTTGTCTGTTAGCAAAATATCCGACACACCAGTGGGTGAATTTCAGTGAAACTCTCAGTGAGTAATCACTGGATGTACGACTACAACTGATTGACTTCTGGAGCCAGTCCAACTCAAGATGGCCGCCACAGCCGACCCAAAAAAATGTCTTTAACTCGGTCAGTTTTACAGACACTGAGCTGAAGTTTGGTGTGGTAGTAGCTGAGAGTCATTCACAACACATGCTGAATGCGTGAGATTTCGGTTTGACAAATTTCTCCAACACAAGCTGATTTTAGTCTAATTCTTTTTGCATTTGAACGGTGCATGAAAATAGGAAAATGTTGCTGCCTGCTTAGTTGTTTCACTGTAATTTTTTTTTTTTAAAAACAGTACAGTGACAAGCTTTTTGCCCTTTTGTTTTTTAAATAAATAACCTTTAATGCAATCATGAAATTCCATCAGCGATAATCGCTGCCGTGATAAACAACTCGGCTGAGGCCATTTGTGGCTCTCGGCGAAGTAATCGACAGATCTTGACACGATCCCCCGTCCTCCGCCGGAGTGTTCGCCTGGATAATGGCTGCGTTGTTTGGGGGATTCATCAGCACTTGTTCTGTTTGTGAAAAAGCCTTTTACGCGGGCGTTAACCGTGCACGGCGATGCTGGTGTCACAGTCTGAGATGATTGGGTCGCCGCTAATCAAACAGAGGTTGGTGGCGTGCGTCACAGCCGGCCTCAGGAGGACGACACATGTGGAATACAGCGTCGTGATGACAGTCGTGCCATTAAAAGTAATGCTGGTAAACAATGACTAATAACCACCGCTTACGCTGTGCACCGCTTTGGTTTTAGAGAGGAAAACGAGACAAAAGTGGCCTTAAATGTTTCAGTGGTTTTGTCTCAGCTGCGCAGAGAGTTCGTAACTAAAAGCTAATTTTTAAATTTTTTGTCAGTTTGTGCAGAAACAAGACGGTCCTGCAGCCGTCAGCGGGTGGCAGTGTTGAAACTAAAACGGTTCGTGTGGCACGGTGAAGCAGCGGTTAGAGCTGCCGCCTCACAGCAGGATGGTTGCAGGTTCGCTTCCGGACGTGGGGCCTTTCTGGGTGGAGTAAATCCGGGGAACACAGACATGTTCGGCTCCTTGGTAACTCTAAATTTATCCCTCGGTGTGAGTGGGAGGGTGTATGGTCTCATTTGTCTTTAAGTGTCCCTGTGATGGACTGGAGACCCGTCCAAGGTGTCCCCCCAACAAACACCAGAATGGACGGATATCGCCGGAGTTTTAGCCTTTAAATCATCTTATATGGAGGAATAAATGTCAAACCTTGACCTGCGTCTCACCGAGCGACTGCCGCCACCGGATTTCAGCTCGGCGTCTTTCAAAGCTGCCGTTTTTGTGTTTTCTCAGGTTGCTGCGGCGGCCATCTTTGAGCTGGACCGGCTCCCGAAGGTCTCATTTAAAATCTGCCCGGCGGCTCATGAGACGAGACCGAGAAGTTTGCTTAAATCCTTCACAGCTGCACGATCCTTTCGCGATCAGAATACATGTTGGGGATGACTCTCAGCTACTACCACGCCAGATTCCAGCTCAAAATCTGTAAAACTGACCGAGTCGCAGCCGTTTTAGCACATTAAAGTTTCATAAACATCCTTAAAATATTGATAAACTGATGAATTAGGAAGAGGTGGACTGAATCTGAATCTTTAATCGTTATATTTGAATAAACTTTAATGAAACTTTTACAAATTAATCACCGGATGAACGCCTACAGCCGATTCAAAATGGCCGCGGCGGCGATTGAGTCTTAGCCAACATAAAAAGGGTTATAATTCAAACAGTTTTATAAATATTGAGCTAAGATTTGGGGTGGTAGTAGCTGAGAGTCAATCACTCAGAGGGAAGTATTCAAATACACGAGCTCAGCGTCCTGGTTTTATTGTGGATTTTGCAGTGGTGGACAGTAACAGAGTACATTTACTTGATTACTTTAAGTACATTTTTTGAGAATCTTTACTTTACTTGAGTCATTTTTGGGGGAGAAACTTATAACTTTCACTCCACTACATTTCCAGGAAGCTGGTCGTTACTTTGTGGTAACAGATTCAACCTTAAACCTCGGCTCCATCGTGAAACTGTGAGGAGAATCAAGACTCTCTGGTTTGGTGTGTTTTTAGACAAAAAAATCCTCATTTTTTTGTGGCATTTTTATGCTGAAATTCTTTCCAGGTGGTGTAGAAGTTGCAGCAGAGTGTTTCTACGCATCGATACATCAGGTGGTTTCTGAAAGTTACAAGCTTCTGCAAAATTACTGATATTAGAACATTTAATTTGTATTTTTGAACATTTAAGTACTTCAGTACTTTAACCTGAGTACATTTTTGCCCGAGCAACTTTTACTTGTAGTTGAGTAAGATTTGACCATGAGTACCAATACTTTTACTCAAGTACTATAGTTGAGTACTTCGTCTGGTATTTTGTTTCAGCGGTTTGTGTTTCGGTGCCGGTTTATGTATCTGTAAATATTCGTTTACAGACGGCAGCAGGTGGCAAAAATGGTTTTAATAAAGATGACTGGATTTTAACGAAGCTCTCAGAAAGTGAACATCGGGGAGTTCGTCTGCAGCAAAAAAAACAAAAACAAAAAACGACTCAAACTCAGTCGGTATCAGTCGGATATCGAGCTAAAATCTGAGAACTAACCGATCAGATCAACCAGAAGATATCTCATGAACAGCTGTCTGCAACCGGTCGCCTTTTACCACAATCCAAGATGGCCGCCACAGCTATTCAGCCCCCCAAAAACGGTTATAATTTAGTTAAAACTGGACGTGGTCGTAGCTGAAAGTCACTCACAAAGACTCTGAGCGCTAACGGGTCTCCTGATGGTTCATATTTCAGGGTTTATTTCTCAACAAAAGATGATTTGAGTCTGAAAGTTTGACACAAAAGGCATCAGGTGACGAGCATTGAGTCAAGGAGTTCTTTGAATTCAGTTTTTATTTTGTATCTCTGTCTTCTTTTTACTTTTATGCACTTTTACGCATGTAAGGAGCTCCGTTTTAATCTTCATCGATGTGCTACGTGAATAAAATTTTGAGCCAAAAAAGTCCAGTTCACCCGAGTCTGCATCACATTCAGGCTCTCAGGTGTTATATTCAACAGCAGAGCTTCAAATATTCATAATTTATAATAATAAATATAACCTTGTTGTCACATATGACGACTTTTACTTGACGTTGTTACATAATTACAGAGAGAAAATGAGAAATTGTGTGAAAATAACAAGAAAAGAAACGCTGGTTTGGTTGATTCTTGTGCGGGAAGAACTCAAACGGATCATCCGAGTCGTATTTTTATTTATTTTATGGATATTTCCTGCTTGAATCGATTTATCGCCAACAAAACCCCTGCAGTCGTACGCAAGAATGTGGCTTAAAACACACGTAGGGTTTAAAAATATATATATATTTACATTTTATTATCAAAAACAACATTTATTTGATAAGGCTTTACATTTGTTTTGCTTGTTTTATTAGGGATTTTTTCGTATATATGCTCATCATGCTGTTTGGAAAAGAATGAAATGAATAAGATTCACAGAACTGGATCGGGCTGGAAAAAAGCACCGCTTCGTAACGAAAAACTGGGAGTACGGTCATTCTCACAATCATTTCTACACAATTATATATATTACTAAAACAAAGAGAGGTTTGATCAGTTTCTACTAGAAAGGCAGGTAGTTGGGAGGCTGCTGTAGGTCCCTCTTGCCGTAGGTGGAAGAGCCCACGTTCGTCGGGACGTAGACGGTGCCGATCGTGTTGCTGGAGCGAACCAGGAAGTCCGCCAGCCGCTGGGTGACGCAGGTGGCCGTGTTGCACTTTCTTTTCTCCAAGTGGTGGCTGAAGGAACAAAAAGAGAGAGAGCAGCACAGACACCGAGATCAGAGTCTCTGCAGTGAAAAAAAGAAGAAGAAAACGTCGGCGCCGGCGCTCACCTGTCGGCTCCCGGGAGTCCCCTCGGCGGCCGGGCGGCCAGGAGGCCGAGGAACGGGTTGGAGAGGAGCTCGGGCAGAGACCAGCTCTCTGCGTCTGGAGGAGCGCTCTCCTGCTCGAAGGAGGAGCCGGGGCTCAAGTACCTGGATGAAAGACGGGGGAGGGAATCTGTCACACTGACGACCCCCAGAACATCCACCGGCCCCAGGGGGCCGAGGACCGAGGGCCCACTTAGCCCGAGTTCTACAATCAGACACTTTTCCCAGCAAAACAAGCGAGACTTGTCCCCACCTCCACAGTTCACGTCCAACATCTACAGGACAATATATAAACCACATTTAATCAGTCCCTCCAGGATTTTGCGGGCATTTTCCTAAAAGTTACGATTTTTTTTTTTACTAAAATCAATAAACCACCATAACTTTTAATATATAAACCAAAAATACTTCCTAGTTTTGTAAGATAATTCCCAACAAACATTGACATTCTCAAAAGGTGCTTTATTTGAGAACTTTGATAGCTTCTAAACTGACATTCATGAGCATTTCTGGAT
>NC_051447.1:17760240-17772627 GCF_001649575.2 Kryptolebias marmoratus | reverse complement strand
TTTTGGCTTCGGTCGCTGCTCCTGCACGCTCCCGGCATTCTGATGTTAACAGGAAGTGACGTCACGTGTCTTCTTCCTGAGTTATTTGGGGTTATTTTGTATTCCACGCTACACAAACCCACAAAGAAGAGACTAGACCGCAGAAACGGTGGCGAATCGCTTTAGAAACAATAAATATTGCGTTAAAGTTGTAAAAAGTTGCGGTGTTTGCTTGATTTTGCGTTAATAGTTGCGAAATCCTGGAGGGTCTGATTAATGTCCAAAACGTCTGTTTTAAATGTAGCCCTGAACTGGTTCTGTTCAAGTTCTTTTAGATTCACCCGTTACCTTCGATCCGGCCAATCACAACATTCATGTGAACCGAGCGTCTTGTGGGTCGTTGTTTAAATCCTATTTGTGTGAGAGTTGGGTTTTTTTCTACATTCATCAGGTAATACTCCTCTTCCTCTGCACCTGTTTGTTGTGGAGTACCCCAGGGGTTAATTTTGGGTCCAGTTCTGTTGTTGTTGCATACGGTGCCTTGGATGTGGTCAAAAACAGGACGTGTTGTTGGTCCTTTCCTATATCCATACAATAACACACCAATTTGTTGTGGTGTACCTCAAGGCTTCATTCTGGGTCCTATTCCGTTTTCTTTTTTTACACTGTCTTTAGGATACTCAGAAAGTACAATTTGTCCCTTTCTTGTTATGCTGATGACATCCAGATTTATTCCCCTTTTAAACTGGATGTCTTTGAACAGCTGCGGCTGATTGAACACGATATCTACATCAGTGGTGGACAGTAACGGAGTACATTTACTTGATTGCTTTACTAAAGTACATTTTTTGAGAATCTTTACTTTTAAATGCATGTACTTTTGAATACTTAAGTATTTTCAAAAGTGCTTTAACTTGAGTACATTTCAGACCGAGCAACTTTTACTTGTAGTTGAGTAAGATTTGACCATGAGTATCAGTACTTTTACTCAAGTACTATAGTTGAGTACTTCGTCCACCGCTGGTCTACTGGGCTGATTTTAGATCACGTTTTTTTAAAACCAGAGAAATAAGCGTCCATCGCTGTTAGGACCGGTTTTTATCACTTAAGACGAACTGCAGACGCAAAATCTTTCCTTCCTCCCGAAGACCTCAAAGCATGCTTCCATCACCTCAGGATTGGACGACTGCAACTCTATATATTTTGGATTTAATCGTCTTTTCGTTGCCTGCAGTTAATCCAGTATGTTGCTGCGCATCTTAGCAGGTTTACACTGACTCTCTTGTCCGTTCCTGTGTTGAATTTAAGATTATTTTACTTACTTTTAAGAAATTAAATGTCTTGGCACCCAGTTCAACCAAGCTGCTTGAGCTCATGCTTTTACTGAAGCAGCTCTTTTTGTTGTGGCGTTTTCTCGCTTTCAGTCTATTTATTGTACTTATTTATGTTATTATTTTGTTCTATTGATGGTTGGCCGACCTTTAAACGTCCTACAGGAATAAAAGAATAAGATCAGATGTTCAGGAAAGGTGAGGTTTCCTGACTCACCTGTGGTTCGGAGCGGCGGCGACGCAGCGCAGCGCCACGAGCGCCGTGAGGAGGAACACGGGCAGCCTCAGGTGATGCATAATGCTGCTGACGGCGAGTCCCTGCTCGCACGAAATGAATCAATTAGGAACATAATTAACAGCATTAATAAAAAACAACAAACACACAGTCAGAAACAGCAACAGAAGCCAAATAATTTAATTTAAAGCAAACAAATGTGACTGAAACACATAAAAATGTACATTTTTGACTCATTTAAAGCTGACAGTGTCGTAGAAGCACCATCTAAATTTCTCACTAATGCGGTATTTTAAGATGTTTTGTAATTTTATTTTGTTTACACTGTAAAAAAGGATTTCAAACAGCATTAAATATAACCAAAGAAGGTCCTTTTAGCCAAAGATCTTTGTTTTTTTGGGGTTTATTTGTCTGCAGAAAACAGAAAAAACAATAAGTTTATAATAAAATGGGTGAAAAGTACAGAAAATCTAAAGTAGAACTTGTGACGTTTCTGTTTTTAATTTATATCCAGAATGTCATTCTTGCTAACATTAGCCGAGTTTTTCCTGTTTGATCATTTTGGCAGAAAAATAAAGCAATAATTGTTAATGAGCTCATGAGTTTGTATTTAATTTGTATTTTATTGTATTTTTCTCATTATTTAAAAAAAATTAATACTATTTCGCAAAAATACTGTATCTTAAAAGTGCAATTTATTTAGATGTTTAAGCAAACTAATTATGATTTTACTAATTTGACTAATTGCACTTTAAAAAAAAAAGGTTTGAATTTAACTAACATAGCTGAGTGACACCAAATAAAAACAAGTTAAATTTTACTTAATTTAATAAACTAAAATGATGCAAACCCTTTAATTAAAACCTTAAATAATTAGTAAGGATTTATCTGATTTAAGTATAAAAATAGTAATTGTTTGGGAAATTACAAGTGTAAAAAGTGGGTTAAATTTAATTAATTTAATTAATTTTGGTTTAGCTGTTATATTTAGGTGATTTAACTTAAAAATATTGGTTATAATCTACTCAAATAAAATAACTGTGACACTGTTTTATTGGTTAAAATCCAACAGTTTGTTTTTACAGTGTATTTTCTGCATTTTTTTTAAATAACAGAATATCCTGCAAATAAAACACTCAAAAGAAATCTGCACTTTTTCTATTAAGGAAATAAAAACATAAAATAAATCAATCAGGATCTACTGAATCAATATGTTGTGTTGTAGAAAAACAACTTGACATGAGAAATTGTGTTTTTTGTGTACTTTAGGTGCATTTCTGTGTAAATAAAGCACCAAATCTGCCTTTTTCTTTGGAAAATCCTAAATATTCCACTCAGTCCAATTCAAACTCCACAGATACGCAAACTAAAACCACTTTTTGTTGCCTCATATATTCACAGACGGTGAAAATAATGGATTAAAAAGACCAAAATGAAAGATTAATGGGGTACTCACGCTCTGCTGCTGTCTCTGGATCGGTCCGGGGTTTGTCGAATCACACGAGCCGACTCCAACAGTTATAGGCTCTCCGCTCAAACCACTTGTGACATCAGCTCTGTCCAAATATAGCAAACCGTTTCGATTTTACGCCGAGGGGGGAGGAGGATAAACCAGGTTTCATACATGTCACATTTCTACAAAGCAGGTTTTTTTTTTACATTCACACACAGACACACTTCTGTACGTCACCGTCCTCATCAGCACCTTCGTCAGCGTCGTCATCAACCACACCAGAGACAAGAGCTCTGTCAAGACGGGGGGGGGGGGACACAGGCGACTTCCTGTTTACCTTGAGACAAAGTTTCAGGTCGCCAACTTTTAGTCTCCGCGCCTCCCTGAAGGCTCCAGGGGTGATTAATAAAACATGGAGGCCTGAAATACGATTACTTATGCATGATGTCACATCGTGTCGCATGGCGGAGGGAAAGTTACCCAGGGGGGGTGAAAACTTTACAAACACGCCACCGACCAGACCAGGTATTAGCTGAAAACCAAAGAAAGTACAGCGTGAACGCTCGGCGCGGTATTTGCTATAAGCTAAAAGTAGCAAAACACCAGCTAAAGGCATTAGCAGCAGTAGCGTCACTAGCAGTAGAATTAGCAGTAAAAGCGTTTGGCGAAGGAGCTGAAACTGAGCTGAAAGTTTAACATAACAAAAAACAAGCTAAAAAGGAACAAAAAGCAAGGGAAAAAACAACAAAAGGCTAGCTAAAAATAGCAAAACACGAGCTAAAAGCATTAGCTTTAGCAGCAGTAGCGTCACTAGCAGTAGAATTAGCAGTGGCAGTATAAGCGTTTGGCGAAGGAGCTGAAACTGAGCTGAAAGTTTAACGTAACAAAATACAAGCTAAAAGGAGCAAAAAGCAAGCGAAAAAATAACAAAAGGCTAGCTAAAAGTAGCAAAATGCTATGCTAAAATTAGCTAACCGCTAGCTAAAATAAGCGATGTGCTGACAAAAGCTAAAGGTAGCACAATGCTAACTAAAACCTAAAAGTAACAAGATGCTAACAAAACTGAGCAAAATGTTGGTTAAAAGCTCAAAGCAGTAAAATGCTAGCTAAAAGTAACAAAACCCTCGCTAAAAGAATTAGCTTTAGCAGCAGTAGCGTCACTAGCAGTAGAATTAGCAGTGGCAGTATAAGCGTTTGGCGAAGAAGCCGAAACTGAGCTGAAAGTTTGACGTAACAAAATACAAGCTAAAAGGAGCAAAAAGTAAGCGAAAAACAACAAAAGGCTAGCTAAAAGTAGCAAAACGCTAGGTAAAAGCTAAAATGAGCAAATCGCTAGCTAAAACAAGCAACATGCTGACAAAAGCTAAAGGTAGCACAATGCTAACTAAAACCTAAAAGTAACAAGATGCTAACAAAAACGATCAACATGTTGGTTCAAAGCTCAAAGCAGTAAAATGCTAGCTAACAGTAACAAAACATGAGCTAAAAGCATTAGCTTTAGCAGAAGTAGTATTAGCATTAGAACTAGTATTTGCAGCACAAGGACAAGACTTCTGGACAAAACCAGACCAAAGAGATGTTTACCCAGAATGCATTGCCTCAAACCCAACGTATCGGCACAAACACCTCATGCTAACTGTCAAGCACGGCGGTGGAGGGCTGATGGTTTGGGCTGATTCTGGAGTCAGATGTGAGGCCATCTGTTCACAGCAGCTAATCTACAACAGAACGGTCCAGTCAGAGTCCAGAACCTCAGAGAGCTGAGCAGAAACCAATGAGCTGAAGCAACGCTGGAAAGAGGAGTGGGCTAGAACTCCTCCACAACCATGAGAGAGACTGACAGAGAACCAGAGAAAGTTGTTCCTGAAAGAGGTTCTACAAGCTTCTACAAGGAGGTTAAACAGCTTTAGAACCTGGTAAACACCAGATCGGGGCAGACTTTCTTCTTCCTACCACTGTATGATGTTCTATCACACGTAATGGGAAGCCCATTATGTTCTAAACACACCCTGGAAGATCTAGCCAGGACTCTGTAAAGACCATCCGTTGTCTGGAAGAACTCTGACGTCGTTGCTGGGTTATCATCCAGTGATGGGGGCAAAAGATGCAGAGTCTTCTGAACTTTACAACAAAATCTGGGTCCAAAGTTGTGTTTGGACCATAATCTGAATAAACATGGTCATGCATGAAGACAAATCTGCTGACTGGTTCAATATTGGCCCCTGTTTCTTTGGAGTAAATACGTAATTTCAGTAGGTAATTTCAACAATGTATTCAATCAGATGTGGTGAAAAACGTACAGACTATACAAATTTAATCAGTTCTACCTGTAAGATCTTTTGTTTGTGGGACGAAATTATGTATGCTGTCGGATCAGTCGTCGAAGGAGAACTCGTAAAAATGTAATTATCTCGATACCCCACTGAATCCAGATTTCCATGATTACTGCGTCCATGACGTTGGTGCTGCAGGAGTCCTAATGTAGTTATTGTTTCAGCCACGATCTGTCCCCGAGGACTCCGGCCTTCGGGCTGCTTCAGAGTGCTGGTGGTTTTCACCATCACTACTCTGAGCTAACCGCCATGTCTTAATGGACATGTTTCACTGTCGGCCACCTTCCTGAACTTCCTGTAAGCCTCACAATAAAAAGAAATGGAGACCAAGATGGGGTCGCATGCTGGATCTGCTTTAATCTTTCCTGATAGCAGGATTTCATCACGATCCTTGGTAATTAATGTTGTACTGCCAGATGCTAACGCAGCCGCATTCCTTTTAATTGGCAAAGGAAATCAAAACAAAAGGAAAGAACTGGAGAAAGTTGGGAGCGCTCCATCTTCCGGGGATCCCCACTGACTCCTGGATGGTTCCAGCTGATTGTCAAGCCTCGGATTCAGGAGGAAAAGCGCGGCTTTCGTGGACCGAAATTGAATTTTCTGCTCCATCAGCTACGGCGGTTCAAATTTGTTTGTTTTTCAGAAGGGCCGCTGGGCTCAGTGGCATCTCACTGGGCTGAGACTGTTTGAGACTCGCTGGAGTGTCGAAATCAATGGAAAATAAGCAGAAATTTGTCAGGTTTTCAGCGTGTTCCGGCCTTCCCCCTTCCGTTTCCTGGCTCACGTTTAGTACTTCATGTTAAGCTGAGCCATGACTCTTCCCTGGGCCGTAAACGTCACTCTAACCCCTAACCCCAGTAATTATAAATATCTTGGCTTTATTTTAGATAAAGATCTTTCTTTTAAAAATCACATTGCAAATTTGCTACGAACACTGAAAATGAAAATTGGGTTTTATTACCGAAATGGTTCTTGTTTTTCTCTCAAAGCTAGAAGTAAATTGGTAGCTGCAACATTCCTGCCACTTTTGGATTATGGAGATGTGTTATATATGAATGCTTCAAACAAATGCTTACAATCATTAAATACTGTGTATCATTGTGCTTTAAGGTTTGTAACCGGTAGCAGACGTCTCACACATCATTGTGAACTGTATGCAAAAGCTGAATGGCCTCCTTTAAGTGTACGGAGAATCAATCACCTGATGATCCTGATTTATAAATCTCTACTCGGTCTGGCTCCAGCTTATCTAAACTCTCTTTTACAAAGATCTGTTAATTCCCATTCCTTGCGTTCCAACAACATTTTTCTTTTGTATGTTCCACGTTGCCGAACTGAAAAAGGAAAGCAAGCGTTCAGTGTAATGGCTCCTTCAGCCTGGAATCAGCTCCAGTCAGAACTAAAGATGTCAGAACTGATCTCACTGGACTTATTTCGAGCGATTCTTAAAAACAGGCAACAAGATTCTTTTAAACATTGTCATTGTTTTTAAATTGTTTTATACTTGTGCATATGTATTAATTAATTTTGTTTTGTAACCAGGTTGCTGTTCACTGCAGATTTCTGCCCAGGTCCCCCTTGAAAATGAGATCTAGATCTCAATGGGGTTTACCTGGTTAAATAAATAAAAAAATAATAAAAACCCAGAATCCCGTAGATTCCTCCAGGTGTCCCGCCCTAAAGGAAGTAAAGAGAAGTCAGCTCAGCCGACCCGTCTGAATGTCCCCCTGGAAACCTGCAAAGAAAGAAAGAAAGAAAAGTAAGAAGCAAAGACAAGATCCCGAAGATCTGCCTTCGTTCGACTCACCTGGAGATTCATTCTGTTCCCTTCTGCAGACGCTGTAAATATCCACTTCCTGTCCCCTCCTCTTACCCGTTTCTGCTGCTGTCTCACCAAACTATAAGTGCCACGAATTACCGTTACCAACAAACTATTTTCCGTTTGTTTCCCTTGCAACACTGCATTGTTGGTCGCGCACATTATTTCATCCACATGGTACCCACGATGATAACTTAATCACACGTTTGGAAGGAGGAGAGGCAGATTTGGACCAGTTTTTATTTTATAATCATCAATGTGAGTTTTAGACCTGGACATTCAGGACTGTAGGATGTTTTCTGTCACAGGAGAGCTCCCATCCAGGTGCGTCGAGAGACCCGGACTATCGAGTATTCGTCCGATTTATCATGACGAAGAAGAAGCCGAGCCGAAACGCTCAATTTACCGGTCCGTCGACGTTCCAACCCCTCAGCTGTGGATGTGAGATCTGGAAGAAAATCCTCGCAGCTAAAATGATCTTTTTCTTTAGGGAGTCCGGGCTCAGCCTCCACTCCGAAAGGAGTCAGAGGTGGTTTCGGCCATCTTTAAAGGCTCCATCCTGACTGCTTTCCCAGGGCAGACCTGAAACTCAACCCAGGAGGAGCTGGAGAAAAGTACGTCTGGGTTTCTCTGCTTGACCCTACCTTATATAAGCTGTTGAAACGGAAAATGGAAGGAAAACATCTCAGGAAAAAAAATGTAATTTTGACCTTCGGATTACTGCGGCGGAGACGGGCAGGCTCCGAGCGAAACTCCCTCACGCTGTTACAGAATTCTTAGTTCATACTTTGAAGAAACTTTGCTCCCATTAACATTCACCGGATAGATTTGCCTCCATAAGTTGCAACACGTAGCTGATTATTCCAGTGGCGTTGAATATAATGGAGATCAGATGTCACAGGAAATGATTAGCACATCTGAAGGTGCGCTGCCTGAAATACTGATTGAGATCATCTCATGTGTACGGCTTAGTGTTTGCAGTTAAATGTATCGAAATAACGACACGAAACTCGTAACCCGGAGCTGCTTTAAGCTGCAGTTTTCTTCATAATGCAGTGAAAAACAATCCTGAGAGGCTTTCTTCCCCTTCACCCTCACTGCTGCCTTTACTTCTCAGAGCTTTTCTGGGGTTTTTTTAAAAAAACAAATCCATAAATTTATTTTCGTTCGCCCTCTCGGCGCTCAGAGCTTTCTAAAAAGCAGCTTTATCTGCTAATAGCAGCCGAAGGCAGACAGAGAGCAGAAATAGCTTGAAGTTGGTGGACACTCAGAAATGTTTTTTTGTCTTTCTTTGACATTTTTTATCTTCACAGAAGAATTAATTTTGTCTTAAATAAGAACAAAATACCTTAAAGTAATGCCAACTTCCCTAAAACAGTCATTCTTACTTAGCTAAACAATATAAGCTGCTAAATTAGCTTTTATTTGATCATAAAGCTGCTAATTTTTAAATTAATATGATGAGTTTTGTTCAAATACCAGCTTGGAGGAGCTGAAAATAGACAGATGTCGTCTAAATTCTGACTGCTGAAACTGAGTCGTTAAATTTAAAAGATGCAAACACTAGCTGAAAGCTAAATATAGCAAAAACGGTAGCTAAAATTAACAGAACACTCACGACAAGCTCAGTGTAGCAGAAGGCAAGCTAAAAGGTGAAAATAGCAAAACACCAGCTAAAAGCAGCAAAAAGCTACAAAAAGACCAACTAAAAGCTAAAAGATTAAAGTAGCAAAAGGCTAGCTACAGGCTAAGTGTAGCAAAATATTAGCTACAGGCTAAATGTAACAAAATGCTAGCTAAAAGCTGTTAGTAACCTTGACTAACTAAAAACTAAAAGTAGTAAAATGCTGGCTAAAAGCTAAAAGCAGCAAAGGCTAATTAAATGTAGCAAAAAGCTAGTTAGAAACTAAAAGTGACAAAAGGCTAGCTAAAAGCTAAAAGTAAGAAAAGGCTAACCAGAAATTAAAGTAGCAAAACACTAACTCAAATTAACAAAATACTAGCTACAGGCTAACTGTAGCGAAAGGCTAGCTAAAAGTAACCAAAGGCCAACTAAAAGCTAAAAGTAGCACAAGAAGAGAAAATAATTTTGAAAGGAAAATTAATCTTTCTGAAGGATTTGAAGAGCTCGCTATATTTTTAAGAGGAAAATATTTGTAAATCTTGTTAAATATTCAGTAAAGTATAAAAAGTCACAGCACCCATCTCCTGAATCAGCCGAACATTTTGATATAAGGAACGGCTAAAACAGAACAAAAAAGTAAAACGTACAGAAAAATTACCTATAAAAACAGACAAACCAGAGTGTGAATCAATAAAAAAAGATAAAATCTACAAACTGAAAGCAACAACATCAGATCAGTGATTCGAGGAAGAATATTTATTTTTCTGCGAAGTTGTGGCGTTAGCATAAACGGCTCAGATCGCTCAGGTGGATTTATTCATCAGGAGCTGAAATCTGAAGGTGAGGAAAAGGGTCGAACTGCAGGATCGACATTTTCTGAAATATCCTTTAATAAACGAGAGGGAAACACTGTTACAGGAATTATTTATGGCTCTTTAATACACCTCCCATTAGACTGGAGAGTGTTAAAACGTTTTAAAGATAAAAAAAAAAACATTTTTATTGAACACCTACATAAAGAATTGTAGTTAATTTTTTTTTATTTATCCCAGTAATATTTTGATTATTGTGGATATTGTTCATTTCACTAAGACAGTAAATAGAGAGGAGTGTGGTTTGATTATATATGAAAACAGCCTGCCATACCCTACCAGTTGATTATATATTAAATGGATTGCCATACACTGTGCAACTTCATTATATGTTCAAAGAGCCTGCCATATTTTGTCATTAGACATTGAAATGGCCTGCCATACCCTGTGATTTTATTATATATTCAAATGGCCTGCCATACCCTAAGTGATTAAATTATATAATAAGATGATCTGCCATACTCTATGTGATTAAATTATATATTCAAATGGCCTGCCATACCCTATGTGATTTAATTATATAATAAGATGATCTGCCATACTCTATGTGATTAAATTATATATTCAAATGGCCTGCCATACCCTATGTGATTTAATTATATAATAAGATGATCTGCCATACTCTGTGATTTGATTATATATTCAAATGGCCTGCCATACCCTGTGATTTTATTATATATTCAAATGGCCTGCCATACCCTAAGTGATTAAATTATATAATCAGATGACCTGCCATACTCTGTGATTTGATTATATATTCAAATGGCCTGCCATACCCTATGTGATTTAATTATATAATAAGATGATCTGCCATACTCTGTGATTTGATTATAGGTTCAAATGGCTTGCCATATTTGGGTAATTTGAATATATGCTAAAATAATTTGATGATATGTCAAAATGACCTTCTATACATGTGCAATTCTAATATACAGATACATTTAATTTGCCTGCCATACACTGTCTGACTTGATTATGTGATTAAATGGCTTGCCATACTCTGTACCACCTTGTGTGAGCTAACAGGAAGAGGTAGAAGGACAGAGAGCTGAGTGTGAACAGGAAATAGGCACAAAGTTTGATTGTAAATAGGATTTAAATTTGTTAGCTGTTAGCATTTAGCATGCTAAGCATCCAGGTGGAAAAAAGAAAAAGAAAAAATGGACCAGTTTTGCTCAAACATGGCAGGAACAGTGGCGCCCTGTTTGACTCCACATTCTGAACTTCTGAGCTGTTTGTCGTCTCCAAACCCCGCCGCTTCCTTACGTGTTCACCCCGTGGGGAGTCTGAGGAGTCACCTCCGCCGTGGTTTCTGCCAGGCGTTTCGATTCCCGCATGATGTTTGTGGAACTGAGCCCCTCCTCCGAGCCCGTCACGCTCCTTAAACAAACCTTTGTTCCAGGAAGTAGCCCGGGACCCCTCGAACCAGCGCCGCTCGCCTGGAGTTCCATCTCTTTTGACGCTTTAGTTCGCCTCAGCTCCGTCTCCAGCTCCGCCCTCCTGAACTGCCGCCTGAGGAGGAGGATGACGGCGATGAGGAAGAAATACGAGGAGCCGCTGAGACAAGTGACCAGACCCAAGAAGATGACTCTGCAAAACCGAGACGGACAGACGGACAAAGGTCAGAGGAACAACCTCCAGGTCTGAGATCTGGGTTTGTCCTGACAGTTAACCGGGTTACCTGTACATGTCAGAGTCGTAAATACGACACGCCCCCCTGCCGCCGCACTTCTTCAACGACCACTTCAGGCAAGTCGAGTCGATCAGAGCGCCGAAATACACCGGGGCGGGAATTCCACCTGCACGCCGACCGAAAACACACCTTTCAGATGAAATTTTAACCAGCAAACAATGAATCCCTGCAGCCATTTACACAGTCGGCTTGTGTCACTTACAGTATTGCACAATGGTGTGGTCCAGTGCTTCAGAAAAGCATTTAATTTAACTACAATTAGTCCAAAACAGGGCACTGAATTGTTCCATATATGCAAATATTATCAGTATGCACAAAGCATTAGGTTAAAAAGAAAATAATTTATGCGTTTATAGAAATATTGTCGTCTCTAAGATACCAAATGTTTTATAGAACCAACTATTATTTAGTCAAACTTTACACAATTTTAATAAAAGGCACGCTTTAAAAGGTTTTATTCTTCCACGCAGCAGGAATGCTGGACAGAAGACGTATTTTTACAGGAAGGAAAACATTATTATCTGCGTGAAGATTAGCCACCGTCACGGCGACGGCTCATGAGGATCCAAATAAAGAAATGAAATGGAGTTTAAAGTTTGAAGCCAGTTAAAAAACAGAGATGTCTGCAAAGCTTACCGAGAGTCCTGGTTCCCAACGCCTGAATACCGAGCGCCAGAGACTTCAGCTCTGGTGAAATGCATCTGAAACAGAAGAAACGAACAAATAATTAAAACAAAATAACAATAAACTGGTTTTCTTACGATGGGAAGCAAACGGAGCAGCGGAGGGGTGAGATCTTGAGCATAAAACAGACCCTCAAGGATTTTGTGATGTTGCGATCGCAACTATTAACGCAAAATCAAGCAAACCCCACGAAATCGCAACTTTAACCCAATATTTATTGTTTCTAAAGTGATTCGCCACCGTTTCTGCAGTCTAGTCTCTTCTTTGTGGGTTTGCGTATAGCGTGGAATACAAAATAAGCCCAAATAACTCAGGAAGAAGACACGTGACGTCACTTCCTGTTAACATCAGAATGCCGGGAGCG
>NC_051447.1:17742040-17760132 GCF_001649575.2 Kryptolebias marmoratus | reverse complement strand
CTGCAGTGTAATCATGGAACATAAACGCATCGACAAACACTTTGTGTCTGCAAAACATGTGAGGAGAGCTGCAGACCAGGGACAATCCAGAAATGCTCATGAATGTCAGTTTAGAAGCTATCAAAGTTCTCAAATAAAGCACCTTTTGATGGTAATTATCTTACAAAACTAGGAAGGATTTTTGGTTTATATATTAAAAGTTATGGTTTTTTATTGATTTTAGTAAAAAAAAAATCTGAACTTTTAGGAAAATGCCCGCGAAATCCTGGAGGGACTGATAAAGAGCCGTCAGAGACACCAGACGTGGCGTCTTCCTCTCGTTTATATTCATCAGCTGCTGTCCCGTTTGTTGACTTTTCGGACCCTTTTCTTAAACGACTGCGGTGATCTCTGACCAATTAGCTGCCCGTTAATATTCAGCGCCTTTTGATCTTTTCCTCCCTGCGTTTCGGTTGGTGAAGTTAAAAAACTCGCAGACGTGGACACCAAATCGGTCTCGTTGTCGAGCTTCGAGTCCGTCTTGTCGCTCTACCCGTCTCTGATCATGTGTTCGAGTAAATCAAGATGGCTGTCAGAGCTAATTGACGTTAGCCAACACAAAAATGGCTACAACTCAGTCCTTTTCTGCAGATACTGAGCTAAAATCTGGTGCAGCAGTAGCTGAAAGTCATCCCAAGCACAAGGTTCGATCCAAACGGCTTTAATTCTGTCACCTTTTATTTATTTTTATGTCCCGATGAAACGCCGCACTGACCGTATGATGACCATGTAGCCAGGCGTGGCGCCCAGAGCGTTGATGAAGGAGCTGAGGACAGAAACGGCCATGTAGGAGGTGAAACTGCTGCTGCAGTCTTTGGCGTGAGGACACTGTCCCAGCCTCACCGACGTGGTGCTGCCCGCGGGGAAGGACGTGGACACACAGCTGCAGTTGTGAAAAACCTGCAAAAATAAAAAAAAAATGGACTGAAATATCTTCCTGAAACCAGCAAGAAGGGAATCATCCGTGTCCTACAGTGGAGAGGGGGAAGAAGGTCCAAACTTTATCAATTCAAGGGTCGTAAAATCATTCAAATCTAACATCAGGTGAACAAAAACACCAACAGATTCCATCATGTCTTCATTCATGGAACTAAAACGAAGCCAAAATGGTTTCTGTTTCCATTGACACAACGCCAAGGCGGAAAGACATCAGCAATGACCTCAGAGAAGCAGCCGCTGCTGCCCATCCATCTGGTAAAGGGGTCAAAGGTCATTTCCAAACTATTTGGAGTCCGTCGTTCGACAGAGAGAAAGATTATTCCCAAACTTCACCCCAAGGTCAGACTGTGCAGTGCTCAGTGAGACGACCGAAGGTTTGGAAGGAACCACGAGACGTCTGGACACATGAGACCAAAGGACAGATTTCAACCCATAACTCATTCATTCATTGTCAGCAGCTGTCCAGCACAGTGGTGGAAGGCTGATGGTTTGGACCAAACTGGGTCATGCAACTTTTTGTCTGAGACATAAAACCCTGTTTATCCTGCAGAACGATAAAAAATAAAATGTAAGAGACGTGTGCGTTCTTGCACGTCACCGTACCGTGTTCCTGCCGTGGCCGCTGGACGCCAGGCAGCCAGCCAGACACGGGGACACGTAGGTGATGCCGCTGCCCGAGCAAACGGGGTCCCAGTCCTCCGGCAAGCACGAGCAGCCTCCGTTACACTCCGAGACGAGCGTTTCGCCGCCGTACGACACGCTCTTCGACCTGGAGGGCGACAGGTTAGTCCCATTTTGAAGCGCGGGAAAAACAAAAACGAACCAAAAAAAGGCGCCCGAGCGTTGCCGACCCGTTGTACGACACGGTGAGCCCGGCCACGGGGAGGTTCTCGCACTTGGTGCCGAACAGCAGCAGCAGCAGCAGGTAGCCCATGAAGGAGGTGGCTAAAGACAGCTGGGCGCCGGAGACCACGCTCAGCTTGTACCGCCTCATGATGAGCCCGCCCAAAAAGATCCCCACGGCTACCGCTGGCAGGTTCAGCACACCTGGAAGCAAACAGAAAACCCATCAGAGGCCATGTTTCTGGGTTCTAATCAGATCTGTCTACTTTAACATATTTAAATAACTTTCTCAGAGGCACCACCTCGTTCCTCTGCCGGTTCTCTTCTACGCAGACGATACTCCGCTCTACCTGTTACTTTGGAGAGATTACCTCTTGGTCAAAACGTGAATCATCTTCACTGGAATTAGTGGAAATTAATTACCTGACGTTGTTCAGACATCTCCAATCTGTCTACAACCCATCTCCAACTCATCTCCTTCTCTGAACTGTCTCGTCCATCACCAACCCAACTCCAATCTGTCTCCAATGTACCTTAAACTTGTCTCCAACCTATCTCCAATCCATCTCCAACTCGTCTCAACCCATTTCAAACCCATCTCTAACCTGTCTCTGACTGACCTCCAACCTGCCTTGAAATCATCTCTGACTCCTGTCTCGAATTCATCTTGAATCCATCTCCAACTCATCTCGAAATCATCTCTGACCCGTCTCAAATCCATCATCAACCCAACTCCAACCCGTTTCAAGCCCATCTCCAACCCATCTCCAATGTGCCTCAAACTAATCTCCAACCTGTCTCCAACCTTCCTCCAATCCATCTCCAACTCGTCTCAACCCATTTCAAACCCATCCCCAACCTGACTGACCGCCAACCTGCCTCAAATACATCTGCAACCCGTCTTGAAATCATCTCTGACCCATGTCTTGAATCCATCACCAACCTAACTCCAACCCATTTCAAACCCATCTCCAATGTGTCTCAAACATGTTTCCAACCTGTCTCAATGTATTTTCACTAATTCCAGAGGGTTAAAGCCGTATTTTATTTTCAACTTCCACCTGTTCGCGCTGCCTATTTTCATTTTACACCTTAAGAGGTCTTTTTGCTATAAAATGTGGTCAAAGTTTGAAAACAAAGATTGAAAACACGTAAAATAAACGACCTAGCATAGCATTTTTGTTGGTGCTACACTGAAAAGGATTGTAGAGGTTTTAGAACACCAGTAACATCTTTGAACACAGACTCAGTCATGTTTGTCTCGTAAGAAATTTACGTATTTTCTTGCATTTTTTTCCCGCAACTTTCAAGTCTCCAACAGTGACACCGGCTTTACCTGTTCCTGTTAGGGTCGTATGGTTGTGGAAAAAAACGGGACATTATTGTTGAACAGAGCAGGAATCGTAGCTACAACTAGAGACCCTCAGAGAGCGCAAACTTCTGCCGAGGCCACGGCGTGATCCGGATTGTAATCTGGACCAGAACCAAACTTTAATCCGTTGGGTTTTTTTTTTTGGTTTCAGCCCCAACATTTCATCCAAATCCCGATCGTTGCTGACATTCAGACACCTTCGCCCCATTCTATTTTCCACTCAGGCCTCCAACACAATCTGTGTTTTCGCCTCTTGGCTGAAAACCTTCTTGGGATGTAAAACCCCGGATGTGTCTCCTGGGAAACCGCGAGGTGACGGGTTTTTACCCAGGAGGAAGTTGGCTCTGGACGCCGACTGTCCGAACTGCTGCTCCATGTATTTGGCCTTGAAGGTGAAGAGGCCGATGAAGGAGCTGAACTTCAGGACGCTTCCGCAGAGAAGCAGGAAGTAGGCGGGGGTTCCTAGCAGGCGCTTCAACGACGGCAGGAACCCTGAGGAGAAACGCTCGGTGAGAAACCACAGACCTCCTAAACCGCCGCGCAGGTCGCCTCTGACGCACCTTTAGCGATGTCGGTCAGCTTGAGGTCGGGGCTGCCACTGCCGAGCGTGTCCTCCGTCCCGTCCGGAGCCGGCGCGTCTTCGTCCCCCTCCTGTTTGGGCAGCGAGCGAGGCAGGAACCAGAAGGGGACGCTGGAAACGAGCAGGAGGCCGGAGGACACCAGGAACCCCAGCCACCAGGCCCCCACCCAGCGGGCGTCTCTGGGAGTGATGGTCACGCCGTCTGCATCGAGACAAAGTCCCGTCTTTACGAGACGGCAGCAGCAGGACAGGAGGGTCTTCTGGGAACGCTGAGTCAGCAGTTTTCCTGTTCCTCACGCTCGGCGCCATTTTTACCATTTATGTAACGAAACATTCAGCTCAGACTTGATTAAAGAGCTCCGACTTTTAATATTTCTAACTTTAAGGCTTGCTAATTTTAGCTTTTACCAACTGAATCACTACAGTTGGCTTTTAGCTACTGTTTTGCTAATGCAACTATAGTTATGCTACATTTAGCTTCTTGCTATTGCTTTGCTAACTGCAGCCTTCAGTGACTGTTTTGCTAGTTTAAGATTTTAGCTACAATTTTGCTAATTTTAACTTTTAGCAATGATTTTGCTCTATTTAGCTTTTAGCTACTGTTTTGCTAACATGTATTGCTACATTTAGTGTTTAGTTACTTGCTTAGTAACTGTTTGCTCATTTAAGATATTAGCAATTGTTTTGCTGATTTTAGCTTTTAGCTTAAGTTTTGCTAACTTAGTTATGCTTTTGTTTTGTTTAGCTCTTAGCTACTCTTTTGCTAATTGGAGCTTTTAGTAACTGTTTGCTCATTTAGGATGTTAGCAAATGTTTTTCTATTTTAGCTTTTAGCAAAAGTTTTGCTAATTTAGTTATGATTTTGCTTTATCAAGCTTATAGCTACTATTGGGCTAATTTTAGCTTTAGTGACTGTTTTGCTAATTTTAGCTTACACCTGCTGTTTTGCTACATTTGGCTTTTATCTACAGTTTTGCTAACAGGTATTGCTACATTTAGCATTTAGCTACTTGTAGCTTTCAGTAACTGTTTGCTCATTTAAGATATTAGCAATGGTTTTGCTAATTTAGCTATGATTTTGCTTTGTTTAGCTTTCAGCTACTGACTTCCTAATTGTAGTTTTTAGCTACCAGTAATGCTAATTTAATTACTTGTATATATGTAAATGTAGCTATATGTATTGACACATTTAGCTTTTAGCGACTGTTTGGCTAAATGGAGCTACTAGTAACTGTTTGCTCATTTAAGATGTTAGCAAGTGTTTTGCTATTTTTAGCTTTCAGCTAAAGTTTTACTAATTTAGCTATGCGTTTGCTTTATTTAGCTTTTAGCTACTGTTGGGCTTATTGTAGCTTTTAGTGACTGTTTTGCCAATTTTAGCTTACACCTGCTGTATTGCTACATTTGGCTTTTAGCTACTATTTGCTCATTGAAGATGGAAGTATGTTTTATGCTAATGGAGCTATGATTTAGCTATATTTAGCTTCTTGCTCTTGTTTTGCTAACTGTAGCCTTTAGTGATCATTTTGCTAGTTGAAGATTTTAGCTACAATATTGCTAATTTTAGTTTTCAGCTATGGTTTTGCCGACTTTAGCTTTGGGCTACAGTGAGCTCTTTTTAGCATTTAAACTACTGGTTTGTTAATTTTAGCTTTTAGCTACTTATGCTAATTTTAGGTACAGTTTTGCTGATTTTAGCTTCTGTTCTTCCTGTTTTTGATCTAATTTCAGAGTCACTCAGAGCTCCCTTTGGGTTGTCACAGAAAATGAAATGTCTCTAATTTCACTTCTTTAAGTCCTTCTGTCCCCAGACGGGGGACAATCAGCCGAATCAAAGACTTTCTTTTGTTTATTTTGTGAGACATGAATAATTGACCAGACTTCTCCTCGCAGGAGTCCTGAAGAACAGAGTCCTGAGTGACCCCCTCTGACAGCCGTGCTGCTGTTCTTATTCGGCATGTCGGGACCTTCAGCTCCTACAGCAGCAGGGTCCGTCTAAATGAGGCTGCAGACGGCGTCCCCCGCGTGTTTCCCCCGTGTCCCCGCTGTCAAAAACTGACAGATTCCCTTCATGAGGTTTCACAAACAAAGGACGTGAGCTGAATTCAGACGCCGGTAGTTCCTGCTTCTTCTTTTGTGCCTCAGGTCACCAAAGTGTGTTTTGGCATAAGACCTGGAGCCTTTCAAAATAAGAGCACGGGAGCACAAAGGAACCAAACGCTCGGCGCTCTTACCCAGATCCACTTGTCCAACGTCGACGTAGAGTTTGGCACAATAGGAGCCGAGGAGGAACCCGAAGGTGGGGCCCAGGAGGGTGATGGTCTGGAGACAAGCTGCCGAGAAACCGGAGGGTTCGTGGTTTTATTCAGGCGGTCTGAAGGAACAGGAAGAACTCCGACCGAGGCCCAACGGACGGAGCCGCAGGAAGTGGAACTCACCGATGTAGAATGGCGAGTTCTCTGCTTTGGCGAAGTCGTCGATGTACGAGACGCCCAGAGGAGTGACGGGCGTCTCCCCGATGCCCCGCAGAGCGTTCCCCAGGAAGATGTAGATCCACATGTTGGAACCGGACTCAGACACGCAGGCTGAGGAACGCAGCGGGAGAACGGGGGTTAAAAGACGAGCCGAAGTTCAGCCACAACAGCCGAGAGAAACGGCTTCTTCTGTGAGAACGCAGCGCCGCTATGAGCGCCGAAGGAGTTAGCTTAAAAGCACTGAAGAAACTGAGCTCTTAAAGCTAAAAGAAGCAGAAGGATAGCTAAAAGCAGCAAAACAATAGCTAAATGCTAAAAGCAGCAAAACAATAGCTAAAAGCAGCAAAACAATAGCTAAAAGCAACTAAACAATAGCTAAAAGCTAAAAGCAGCAAAGCAATAGCTAAAAGCAGCAAAACAATAGCTAAAAGCAACTAAACAATAGCTAGAAGCTAAAAGTAGCAAACAATAGCTAAAAGCAACTAAACAATAGCTAGAAATTAAGGAAAAGCTAAAAGTAGCTAAATAGCTAGCTAAAGGTATCAAAAGGATAGCCAGAAGCTAAATTTATCAGAAAGATAGCTAAAAGATAAAAAAGTAGCAAAAGACTAGCTAGAAAGCAAAAGTACCAAAAGGCTACCTAAAAGCTAAAAGTAGCAAAACAATAACAAAAAGCTAAGGAAGAGCTAAACGTAACCAAAGAGCTAACTAAAGGTATCAAAAGGATAGCTAGAAGGTAAAAGTAGCAGAATGCTAAAAGCTAAAAGTAGCAAAACAATAGCTAGAAGCTAAGGAACAGCTAAAATTAGCTAAAAATTACCTAAAGGTATCAAAGGGTTAGCCAGAAGCTAAATTTATCAAAAGGTTAGCTAAAAGCTAAAAGTAGCTAAACAATAGCTAGAAGCTAAAGAACAGCTGAATGTGGCTAAAAAGCTGGCTAAAAGGAACAAAAGGCTAGCTAGAAGCTAAAATTTGCAAAATGTTAGCTAAGAAAGATAAATGTAGCAAAAGGCTAGCTGGAAGATAAAAATAGAGTGGTAGCTAAAAGTAACAAAAGGCTAGCTATATGCTAACAGTAGCAAAAGCTAGCTAAAAGTTGTTTCAGTCAACTCTTCAACAAACAGAAAACCCAAAAAACATTTTAGAAACTGAACCTTAAAATAAAACATCTTGAATTTTCCTTTTCTTGCTGCACGTCTGGTTTGTTTTTATCCTAAACTGAAACTAAAACAGGATTAGCCTGAAGCTAAACTTTCTGCTTTCAGCTCCTCCTGAGGACAGAAACCTTCGCTGGTCGTTTCCACCTGAACGCCGGACATGTCGGCTGTTTCCAGGCGGTCCGAACACGCCGAAACATTCGAGCCGTCGCTCGGAACGACGGTGTCGAACTTATACCTGAGAAAACACGAAACCAGAGGATTAGAACAGGGGAGGGGAACCATTTTGTCTCTAGATCCTTCCGTAGGCGCTCACCGCCCCATGAAGAAGTGGGTGGAGCCGGTGAGGAGCGCCCCGGCAGCCATGAGCAAACACCCAGCTGCGATGAGTTTGGGCCGATGGAGCTGAGCCCCAAAATGGCTGACGAGGGCGAGGAACAACAAGTTACCTGAAAGAGGAAAAAAATGAAGCGTGAAAAACGAGCCGACAGAAAAGATGTTAAAAAAAAAACACACATCTGAGGTCAAGTTATAGCTGTGGCAGCAGTGGCGGCTGGCCAATAGAGGGCGCCGCCCCACCACTCACATTACCTTGAATAAGACGTAAAAAAAATAAATAAAAATTAAATAATACATTAAAAATATTTCGAAATATATGTATATATATTTTTAGTTGTGTAAGATAAATATTTTATAGTTAATGATCAGTAAAGTTGTTTCGTTCTTCGACGTTGTCTGGTTGGTGACGTATTTCCGCCCCGGGGCGCAAAAATCTTTGCCTCCCGCCCAATGACTTATATGTCATTGGGCTTATATGTCCATATAAGTCATTGCTCCCGCCCCCGGAGCGTGGGACTCCCGCCATGGAGGCTGACGTCACATCCGTCTGTCATAAAGTTCGCCTGATTGAAAAGTCGAGCCGCGGGTGAGCTGCCTTTTAATCAAAGACAGCAATAAGTTCATTACGTGACTAAGTTACATAAATAAGTTCATAGTTAATAATTAGTTTAAGAACATTTATGCTAAAATCTGTCAGAATGTTTGGATTTGAATTCTAATCGGAGTGAGACATCAGATCTACGTTCAGAATACGTGACGTAGTGAGCGCTCTCACCATAAAACAAGCTTTGACGTAATTTCTCCAGTAAAGTTTTGAAAAATAAGAATGAAAACAGGTTTTATAAACGCTAAATGTGTCCTACAGGCCTCCGTCTTTCTAAGTATTGGTGTTCAGGAAGCACTTGTACCTTTATATGTACATTATAATGTTGTTTTAATTCATGTAAATACACTGGTGTGATACCTTAGTAGATGTTTTGGTCCAAAAACTCCACCAGCCGCCACTGTGTGGCAGCCATCTTGAGTTAATTTTAAATCTAACCGCTTGTTAATGAGATATTTCGCTGACAGATAGGCGAACAAACGAAGAGAGAAGCAGCTTCAGGATGTACAAAAAAAAAAAAAAAGAAAAGAAAAAGAGTGAGCACCCATCTCGAAGCTGCCGTCGATGAGCCCGACGTGCGAGCTGGAGAGGTCGAAGCGTCTCTCGATCTGAGTGATGGAGCTCTTCACGTAGGTCCCCGTCAGGGCCTTGGAGAAGTAGGCGAAGGAGAGTGCTCCTATAAACAGCTGAAAGGAGTCGAAGCACACGACAGGTCAAGTCGGCACACTCGAAAAAAAAAAGGCAGCGGTGGGGGGGTTCACACATCCGTTTCACACATCAGCCGAAGGTTTTCTACATCTTTACAGAAATTAACTCCGAAAACGAGTGCTGGAAGAAGCTGAAATTAAACCTAAAAGGATCAGAACAGGAGCTAAAATCAGCAAAACAAAAGCTGCGTTTGGTGCGAAGTGAAGAAACTGAACCTTATCTGAGTTTGGAGACCGACCGGACTGATGAGCTAAAGGCTAGTCCGATTGTAGCTGTAAGCAAAGAGAGCTTCAGCCACTCTTACGTCGGACTAGCCGTTAGCTCGTCAGAATAAACCCGTTCCTCCAAACCGAGGTCGATCAGAGAGGCCATCTACAGCAGGTGAGATATTAAGTGTTTGCAAAGACCTGAAGTTGCAAACTTTTAAAAAAATAAATAAATAAAAAGGCAGAGAGTCGAGTCGGCCATTAGAGCCACCGCCGGGCGTCTTCAAAATCAAACTATCAGAGGACGGAGACGAACCGTTTGAACCCAGAAGCTCCTGGCAGCTGAAATCGCCGCCGTTCGGGCTTTTAACCGCCGTTTTTATCGCACCGCAATTACGCTGAGTGCATCAACAGAACGCGCCTAAAAATAACCGAAACAAGAGAAGTGCTGCCTGCAGACGGCCTGAGTACTTTCAGGGTGGAGCGGCCGGGACGCTTCCTGGTCTTCTGCTCGGCAGGGTCACACAGGACCTGCTGGCTGGTCATCTGACCGACGTCCTCCACGGCGTCGTCCATCTTCAGTCCGCTGTCCTCGCCGTCCCCGCTCTGCGAAGACAAGAGCCTCAAACTTTAACGTCCAACAGCGTCCGACCGATCCAAAATAACAAGAATTCATCGTTTCTGTTCACTTCCTGCTGCCTCCGCTGAGGAGGATCTGTCTGTCTGTCTGTCTCTGTCTGCCTGCCTGTCCGTCTGTCTCTGTCTGCCTGTCTCTGTCTGCCTGTCTCTGTCTGCCTGTCTCTGCCTCTGTCTGTCTGTGTCTCTGTCTGTCTGTCAGTCCGCCTGTCTTTTTGTCTGTCTGCCTGTCTCTCTGTCTGTCTGTCGAAACGTCAAACAACAAGGGATTAGAGTTTGGTGGTCAAAGGTCAAAGGTCACAGATCAGCTCATGCTCTAACTCTGCAGCTGGACACCTCAAGGGTCGAGGGTGACCACGACTGATTTCAAGGGGGCGGGGTCAAAGGTCAACATCACAGCTGACCTAGTGCTCTAACTCTGTAACATATGAAAATCAAACTGCACAGCTGGACACCTCATGGGTCAAAGATGATCACTGTTGATTTAAGGGTCATAAGGGTCAAAGGTCACAGGTGACCCCTTTGTTAAAACCTCGTCTCTGCTCCTACATGTACTTGTGTCGGTTTGGTTTGTCTGTCTGTTAGCAAAATATGTCATGAACCAGTGAACGGATTTTAATGAAACTTTCAGGAGATAATCAGTGACTGCACGACTAAAACTGATTTACTTCTGGAGCCAACCGAACCGAAGATGGCCGCCACAGCTAATCGACATTAGCCAACGCAAAAACAGCTCAAAGTCAGTCAGTTTTACAGATACTGAGCTAAAACGCAGCGTGGTAGTAGCTGAGAGTCATTCAGAACACAGTCTGAAATCTCATGATGTCGTTCTTCATTTCAGAACCTGAGATGATTTTATTCTGAAAGCTGAAGGAGCTGAAGGAACGTCAGGACTTATTTGTTTTCGTCAACAATCCGTCTCGCTCAGATTTGTTAGTCTGTGATCCGAAGTCACGAAGCCGCCTCGGGCGAGTTCGGGTCAGAACCGTTCAGGGAGACGAGCTGTCAGCCGGGCGGACCGGGAGGGAGGGAACCTGACAGGAAATTAATACATCTGTTCACCTGGTGGCCTGAAGCCCCGCCCCCTCCCTCAGGTTCAGACCCGGAGCAGAGCCTGTCGCCGTGACGACCAGTAATTAACTGAATATATTTACAGCCGGAGAGAGAAATGCTGTCAGCGCTGAAACCCCTGAAGCAGTAGCTTCAAAAAAGAACAAAATAGGATTAGCTAAAATTAGCTAAATTAGCAAGGTCTTAGCTAAAACCTAAATGTAGCAAAACTGGATTTAGAACTTAAAACAACAAAACATTTGCTAAAGGCTAAAAATTTATGAAAAAGTTGTAAAAAAAAAAAAAAAAATACTAAAATGAGCAAGGTGTTGCTAAAAGCTAAAATTAGCACACCGGTTGCTTATAGTTACAGTTAGCAAAACTGTTGCTAAAAGCTAAAAATAACAAAAATGTGACTTAAAGCTGAAATTAGCAAAACAGTAGAGAAGAACTAAAGTTAGTAAAACCATAGCTAAAAGCTAAACGTAGCAAAATGATCACTAAAAGCTGAACCTAACAAAATTTCTAAAACTTAAACTACGCAAATCAGCTGCTAAATGCTAAAATGAGCAAAACTTAATAAAACCGTAGCTCAGAGCTAAAATGAGGAAAAGCACGGCTGAAAGCTAAATTAAGAAACAAGTATCTAAAATCTTAAATCAGCAAAAAATTCTTGCTAAACTAAAATTAGCAAAACAGGAACTACAACTTTACTTAGCAAGATCTTAGCTAAAACCTAAATGTAGCAAAACTTAAAACAGCAAAACAACCGCTAAAGGCTAAAATTAATATTTAAAGAAAACTGAAATGAGCAAATTGTTGCTAAAAGCTAAAAATAGCAACATGGTAGCTAAAAACTAAAATTTGCAAAAATGTGACCTGAAGCTGAAATGGGCAAAACCATAGCTAAATGCTAAACTAACAAAACAGTTTCTTTAAGCTAAAATAGCGAAAAGCTAAAATTAGCAAAACTATTCAAATCAATACAGCCGAAGCTAAAAGCTGAAATGAGCAAAAGCATTGCTGAAAGCTAAATTTAGCATTCAGTATCTAAAATCCTAAAAAAAGTAACAAAAGAGGACTAATATAGAATTAGTGGCTTTCGGAAATCAACTGTTTTGAAGGAATTTGGGGGATATTTTGTAAAATAGGTTAAATAATTCAAAAAGTACAAAAGTCATATCGCATCTTTACCGATGAAGCCGAACCTTTTGGTACCAGACTAATTAAAGTAGCTGAAACTACAAGGAGATCGTCTGACTGCGAATAAAGAACAGAACAAAGAACAAACAGGAAAACAACAGTTTTATGTTCAATTTCCTACAAAAAAAAATCTTCAAAAAGGAGGAATAAAATACCTATGATGCATCTCCGGGACGCTTCCTCCTCGTCCGCTTCCCCCGGGACAAGACTGAGCGGAGACAAGTCCCCCTGGACGCGGGGGGACAAAAGGCCTCGCGCATTTTCATTCTGCACACATGCCGAGCAGCTCGGGAGGAGGAGCAGGAGGTGGGGTGAGCGCCGGGGTTAGCACAGATTACTCCCCTCCACGCCGTTATTCTGATGACAAGCTGAAGGGGTTTTCAACGTTCGGGGTGAAAATGGAGTCTCTGACGGACCTGAAAGGTGGAACGGAGCACCTTGATGAAGAGGAGGAGGAGGAAGAGGGGGGATTTGTGCAGGTCACACAACCAGCTTTGTTCTCCCACAGATTCCAAGGATTATTCTCCTAAAGCTCGCATTCCTGGAACCAAACAGGTGTTCACCGCTTTCTCAAAAACAAAAAAAACCCTGGCTTCTCGGTTCTACTGCAGGCTGGACCGGATCAAGTTCAAGGAATATGAACCATCAGTCCACCTTAAAACAGAAATATTCCACTTTAAACTAATTCATATATTTAATATTAGCTGTTTGTCTAAATTAGACTCATTTGTTTTGAGAGAACTGACTTTTAAAGGAGTATTTGTTGGTGTGCAGCACCACCTGCTGGTCAAAGGTGGTATTGGAGAAAAAATTAATTTCTAAAATTCTTTTTAATCAAAGCAGAGACACGAAAAGGTGATTTTACATCCTTCCTGATGGACATATTGGTTAGCAGCTTTTATTTTCGGACAGGCGAGCAATCTGACCCACAAGCTGCAAAATAAATCATCAACCACTGGACCACTTTTAATGAAACTCCCACTGGATGAGCAGCTACAGCTGATTGGCCTTTAGCGTCAGTCAAATTCAAGATGGCAGCTTCGGCCTTACAGATGCCGAGCTCAAATTTTTGGCGTGGTAGTCGCTGAGAGTCACCCCCGGAAACGTTACTAGATCCTGATCTGAAACCGTTAGGATCTCACCCCGCTTGTCTGTTAGCAAAATATCTCATTAACCGCTGGGTGAATTTTACCGAAACCCAGACGCGCCGCCACAACCGATTGGCTATCGGAGTCAACTTGATTCAAAATGGCCGCCACAGCTGATCTAACATGGCAAACACAAAAAAAACCCAGCTGCAACTCAGTCAATTTCAGCTACGGAGCTAAAATTTGGAGTGGTAATAGCTGAGTTTCCTTCATCAGCTCCAAAAAAGTCCAAATCCTGTCAGTGACTCGTCTTATTTTTAAAGAGAATAAAGTAAATAATCGAAACAAAACAAACAGATGTGCAGTGAGGTCACAATAAAAGGAATTAAGGCACAACCAGCTACTTAAAATCCGAAGTGTGGCGAAAGTTCAGAAGATGCTTCAGGTCCAATGGGAAACAAGGGGAGCGCTATTTGTAGAGAAGAGAATAAACACAAAGGAGTCAATGTTTGACGGCGGCCGGTTGTGTAATTCCAGCCTTCGATCGTCGCGTGCGAACAGGCAAAGGAAGCGGCGGTTTACCGAGAAAGGGAACCACCACGAGCTGCATTACCTGGGAAACGTCCGAGCTCCTCTGCTGGGTCAAAAAAAAAACGGGACGAGGAGCTCGACGAAGTGACAAGAAGAGGTCATGTGAGGTTCGGAGGAATGTGCGATTAGCAACACTGTTCAGAATGTTTCGGGTTGATAAGATGTTGCCTGAAACGCGGATTAAAAAAAGAACAGCTGCTTTTTTTTTTGTCCCAACGAGCTCCGTTCTGAGATAAAAGGAAAACTTTCGTTGGTTCGTCTTCGTTTAACAATCCTGCCTGAAAACACAACAAACACCGTGAAAAAAAACAGGAAATGTCATGACTCTGAGTTCATCTGAAACAGATTAGGAGGCGGTTTAAACTAAACCAAAAACATAAATCAAAAATTTTAAAAAACCTGCTTTAAAAGGCTGTAAGAAGTATGGGCGCCGAGGGTGCCCCGGACGGGCGCCCGTATTCAGGCAGGACATTCTCACAGCAGCCCCCAAACTCAAACACGTCGCCACGGCTACGGTGAAATATGAAGGGATGCTAACTCACGTGCAAATCACTCTCCCTCCCATCCCTCCTGAGGGTCCTTGTTGTCGCACCTGGGAGATGTTTTGATCATCCAGAAATTTAACAACCATAATTTCAAAAATGGAAAATAAAAAAATGGTTTGAGTTTGTTTCATGTGCGGCACAAAAAGGGCCATATGTATATGTGTTAGATTCAATATAAATATATGGAATGATGACGGTGCCAAATAAAACATTAATGTTAATTTTTAAAATATATGGAGTAATAATAGTGCCAAAAAAATTTAAAAAAGGAATTAACAGAAACGTATAGAATGATAATTATGCCAAAAAACAAACAAACATTGGAATTAACATAAATGTATGGAATGATAATGGTGCCTAAAAAAACAGAATTAACAAAAGTATGGAATAATAATAGTGACAAAAAACAAAAAAGGAATTAACATAAATGTATGGAATGATAATTATGCCAAAAAAACAAACAAAATGAAATTAACAGAAAGGTATGGAATGATAATTATGCCAAAAAAACAAACATTAAAATTAACAGAAAGGGATGAAATGATAATGGTGCCAAAAAAAACCCCAGAATTAATAATACGTATGGAATAATAATAGTGTCAAAAAGATATAAAGAGATAAATATTGGTTTTAAGATAAATAGTTTGATTTTAAATAATTTTAGGCTTTCTTTTTTTTTTCTTTGTTACTTTTAGCTGCTTTTGCATCTACTGGTCCTATAATTTTTCCAAGGTATTACTCTTAAAAATTAAAGCCTAACTGTCATATAGGAAAAAACATAAATACAGAGAAACTGCAGAACCCGAGTGGTTACCGAAAGTTTTTCTTTCTTTAAACTGAGAAAAGGCTGAAAGTGAAACAGCAGAGGGATTAAAATAAATAAGAACTCACTGGGAATAAAGAAAAAATGTCTTTAATGTACGTCCAATGTGTACAATCGGGAAAATGGCGGGAAAAAGGGGGACTGAAAACGTACGGACAAAGCAGAGTTCAGTTTAATAACAATATTAGAAATCCTATATCAGTTCAAGATATTTGGCTTTAAAATAGATTTTAGTAAACTTAAGTTTGAAACTTAACTCGCTCACTTGTAGTCTAAATCAACCAACCAACTTTGGGACACAATCGTCACCAAGAGGATTGTGGGATTTAACGAGGACATGAACTAAACGATGGCTGTTTGTCCCAGTTTCTAAGCTCATAAAAAGTGTCAGAGTTTGAGGTAATAAAAACTGAAAATCTCCTGTAAAAGTAAAATATTAAAAGCTTGAGCAACGCAGATAATGGAAAAAGAATCAAGGCTTTCAAACAAAACATTCACAAAACAAATCCACATTTCTCTAAACAAATATTGACCTGTTAAGTTACAACCATCGTAAAGTAACATTTTAGCTTCAGCTAACACGGATGACGAAAGATAGCACATCGTAGCTAAAACAAAAAAAGGGTTAGGGTTAAAAAATGGATTCCTGTTTAGTTAGGCTAAAGGAACCATCAAGATTAGGTTATGGTAGAAGAAGGTTGGTAATTCACTGAGCAAAACTTTACAGTTTCTCCTGTTAGCCATTTTTGTGTTAGCTAGCTAAGCTAAGCTAAGTGTCAGTACATTTATAACGAACACAAGGTCATGGTACAAGGCTTTTCAAAAAACTCTTTACAAATGCTATCAACATTACCAAAAATATTTATTTACGCTGTTCATCTTAGATAAAAACTTATTATTTAGCCGTGTCTGCAAACCTGCAAGGTGCTAGCATAAAACAAGTCACTGAGTACTTAAAGGGATGGTTCAGTTAACTTTGAGGCGATTTTCCGTCTGATAGTCATCAATAGTTGTTAGATTATCGGCCGTGACTTCAGTCGTTGAGCACGGAGGTAAACGTCCAAGCTAGGCTAACGGCAAGCCAAACAAGGGTCTGTTTTTTCCAGGAAAGGATGCTACGCTACGTTAGCTAACAATAAACTGCTACAGCTCCGGTTGACACCAATTGTTTGGACTCCTGATCACCGCATCGGGTCAGTCCGATAGTTTACCTAACTCCCAGCAGGCTAATACATTCAGCAGTCATCGGCATATACAAAAACATTTTATAGAGCTCAAAAAAAACTGTCCCTTTGGCTACACGTTAGCCTAGCCTGAACAACAATGGATGTCACGGCTGATAAAGCCATAAATATTGATAACAACCAGATAGAATATCACTTTAATTTGACTGGAATATCCCTTTAATTGTTTTATACCATTTTAGGTACTTTAGTAAATGAGTAAAGCTCTCTTAAAGTGTTTATATGCTGCACAAAGGATTTAAAAAATGCACAATTACTTAAACCCTTTGTTTCAGACATTAAAACTATAATAAATTTGACATTACTGCCATTGTTTGACCTCATTTTAATTAGGTTTAAATAACAAAGATGGTAATAAACTATATTTTTTAAATCTTTTTTATATTACTCTCACATTACACAGGGATTCAATAACTTAAATTTGAAATTAATTGACTTTCTGATAGACTAAAAAAAAAAAAAACAGCTTCCAATCACGTCCCAATTGCTGTTGCTGTACATCGACAACAAATATTTAAAAAAGAAAGTTAGAGGTAAACCACTACAGACCAAACAGTGCTGACACTGTACCGTTACCACATTTGGTCCAGTTCGGGTGGAGCTCCGTACAGAAGGTGGGTTTTTTTTAAATCGTGCTCTCCCTGGTCGCGTCGCCGCCTTTGTTTCTGCCGATGCTGATGTTGGCGTGCCCGTTGCTCTCGCCGTTGGCCTCCAGCTCGTTCTCCTTGGCCTGAGTCCTCAGAGCGAGCTTCTTCTCCCGCTTGACGAGCTTGACGTAGAGGAACCCCCACAGCGTGTTGGTCAGGAAGTAAATCCCAGTGAGCAGCCCCAGGAAGGTGAATCTGGAAGGGGAGCCCAGTCGGAGCGTTTTAACCGATCGCGCCTCGATCTCAGCCGATGTGCAAACTCCCTTCATGTTCTGATTCGGTAAAAGTCTGTACCTGTAAGCGTTGGCGTCGTAGAGCCGACACGCTCCGCGGCCGCCGCATTGCTTGGTGCCCCACTTCAAACACGTCCGGTCAATTAGCGCTCCGAAGTAAATCGGGGGAGGGATTCCACCTGACGACATGGAGTCACAAATGTGATCTGAACTCAACTAAACTTAAAACAAATCAACCAGGGCTGACGAGCAAAAACAAAGGTTTACTGACACGAGAGAAAAACTAAAACTGGTTGTACTCACCTAGAGTCCTTACTATCAGCGTCTGCATTCCCAAAGCCAAGGACTTCAAATCCGGCTGTATAGACCTAAATCGAAGCAGAACAGTAGTTTGTTTCTCTTTTTAAATGAAAATAAAAACTAACCAGTGATAAAAAACACAAAAAACAGAAGCAACTTTAGAGCAACTAAACCCAGTAAGTACCTGGTATGTACTCTGTAAATACCCAGCAGTACACATGATGTACTTGATTAATACCCAGAACCAGGGGTGGAAATTAAAAATTTTGTCCACCAGCCACTATTTTTTGTTGTGACAAAAAGTAATTTCATATGATGATGATGATGATGGAGGTGGGTGGAAGCAGTTGTGGTGCCCTACAAGCTGAACAACTTCTCTTTCTGGACACTGCATGGAAATAACTAGATTTTTCTTATTTTATTTTTTTTATTTTAAACCATTAAAAGATGCATATCTGTACATAAAAAATC
>NC_051447.1:17740209-17741457 GCF_001649575.2 Kryptolebias marmoratus | reverse complement strand
GAGTGTCTGCTAAACTTTTCTCCTTCTTGCATTTAGCAGCAACTCGAGCACATTGCTGCCCCCTATATGTCAGGAGGACAAATAACACCTTTTCTGTTCAAATTGCCAACCCGCCACAGTGGCGTGTGTGCTGATCAAATTCACCCGCCACTTCAAATATTTACCCGCATTTGGCCGGTGGCGGGTGCTAATTTCCACCCCTGCCCAGAACATACTTAATACTTAACACCAGGTACGTATCTGGTACATGTTTGGCAGAAACCCGGTTTGTACTCGTTAAGTACCTGGTAGATACCCATACTCTGTAACTATCTGGGTCATACCAGGCTGCAGTATGTATTGATACCAAAATATTAAAATAAACTCATTTCCTTTCTGAATTTCAGTATTTCCAGCCATCTGAGTATCTGTGGTATTAGCATCGCCTACCGAAGCAGCACGATGTATCCCGGCGTGCCCCCACAAGCAGAAATAAACGAGCCGAGCACAGATAAAGCCATGTAGATTTTGAATTTCCGATCGCAGTCGCCCTTCCTGGGACACTGGCCCAGCACAGCGGACATGTTCGTGGCTTTGGTCATGGCGTCATCAATGCAGGTGCAGTTGTGAAACACCTGAAGGAAAAAAAAAAGAACACAATCTGAATCGCGTCGAAGAAGAACCGAGTCGGTTTTCACGGCTTGGTGTCGGGTCCGAGCCGAGGCGTTACCATCGTCCTGCCGCTCCCAGACGAGGCCCGACAGCCCGCCAGGCAGGGCGAGACGTACGTCATGCCGTTGTAGGCGCACACCGGGTCCCAGTGCTTCAGGGAGCAGGAGCAGCCCATGTTGCACTGCGATAACATGGTCTGCTGGTTGTAGGACACGTCTGGATGCCTGCAGAACAACGGGTTCATTTAAGCAAGGAAGTTAAAATTTATATGTAGCTGCGAGGATTCAAAGTGCTTTACATCATAAAAACATCAGTAGAATCATTACAATCATCAAAAAAATGTATAAAAATCATGGAGCAGATACACTTGACCCGAAACAGGAAGTGAACCGCCGCACGTGAGAGAAGGGGCCGGCGGAGAACGGCTGGCCGTTAGCGCTCCGCTAACTTCAAACTAACTTCACTGCGGTCGCAAACCAGTTTCCTCCCCAGCTGCAGCTGTTTTGCACGTCCTGCAGTGTAATCATGGAACATAAACGCATCGACAAACACTTTGTGTCTGCAAAACATGTGAGGAGAGCTGCAGACCAGGGACAA
>NC_051447.1:17719284-17739280 GCF_001649575.2 Kryptolebias marmoratus | reverse complement strand
GGGGGGGGGGGGGGGGGAAAGACATACCGATGAGAAAAATGGCCCTGGCCGCCGCCTGGCCGTAGACCTGCTCCATGAGCTTCGGCTTGAAGGTGATCATGCCGACGAAGCCGTTGACGGCAACCAGGTTGATGAGGATAATCATGGAGTAGATTTTGTTTTTGAATAATCTCTTCAGGGAGGGAAGAAAGTCTGGTGAGCAACGGAGCACAAAGACAGATAAAGCCGGGACAAAAGTCACCTTCTAGAGACGGTTACATATGAGGTTGTATTTGGAACAACGACGACTTCTCCAAACATGGCGTTACCTTTAAGCATCGTCCTAAACGTGACCGGCCTCTCCTCGCATCCCTGGGTCTCATCTGGCAGGAAGTTCTCCTGCTCGGCCACGGCCGTCAGCTCCGTGTTCTTGTCGCTGCCCTCCTTCTGCCCCTGTTTAGGCAGAGACTTGGGCAGGAAGAAGAAGGGGATGCTCGACAGCAGAATCACGGCGCCGGTCACGATGAAGCCCAGCCACCAGGCTCCCACCCAGCGAGAGTCCTTGTAGGTAATGCTGATGCTGTCTGGGGGAAAGGTAACGACAGTTAGTTGAATGGGTTCATTGGAGTGAACTCTAGATGCCTTTTATGAGCAGTTTAGCCATTAGCAGGGAGGGGAGGGGAGTTGTTTACAGTTCGAATCACGCTTGGAGGTAACTTGTGCTACTATGTCAACAGAGTGACCTGTTGGGTAATCCTCCTGCAACCCGTGCTCATTGACAAATGTTTTTCTTTCAGGTTCAAAATGGAAAAAAGGTTAACTATCGTCTTGAAATGCCTCTTTGTAAAGCATCTAGAGGTCTAGTCTGGCTGAGATATCGATAATCTTGATCAGTCAAGGGTTCTTGAATTGGTGTCCAATGGGAGAATTCGTGCTGCACACCAACCAAGGGTCTGGATTGGTTCAAATATGGATCTAATTGTTGTCAATTAAGGGTCCTAAATCATTAGTGGGAAAAATGTACGTATTGTCATCAGTCAAAGGTCTTTTCTGTTTGAACTGTTATCAGTCCCAGTTTCTTGAATGGGCAGCCAAAGATCTGGTCTGGTTGAAATAATAATCTCATTTTTGATCAATCAAGCTGTCTTAAAATGGTCTTTATAGGAAAAATGATGTCCTGAACACCACCGAAAGTTTGAATTATAGGTCTAAAAATGGTAAAATGTTCACATTACACACCAACCAAAGGTCTAGTCTGGTTGAAATATTAGTCTAATCTTCATAAGTCAACATTTCCCAGATATAATAAAATAATATGTTTACCAAGATTATGCCAACACGCTCATAATTATGTGATTTACAGTTGCCACATCATGCAGACGAGTATAAATTCATCTTTTTGTGAAGTCTCATACCTAAATTGACAAATCCGACGTCAACGTAGATCTTGCCGAGGAAGGACCCCATCATGAACCCAACCATAGGTCCTAAAATTCCCACCGTATGGATACAGGCTGACACAAAGAAAGGGGGGGAAAAAAAAAGTCAAAATATGCACATAGAAGTGGGATTTGGAAGATCAATGGTACAACAAATAATTCGATAAACTAAATATGTGACAATGCGAGCTTGTAAAGCTAAGTTCGAGAAAAAAGAATAAATAAAATGCCATAAAACTAAGTGAAGGCAATGTACTTAAAAAAAAAAAAAAATAACAAACCCAAATAAAAAGGGGTGTTTTCCTGTCTGGAAAAGTCATCCAGGTAGGACACTCCCAAAGGCATGATAGGAGTCTCTCCAATTCCACGCAGCATGTTTCCCAAGAAAACATAGATCCACATGGACGAGCCGACTGCCTTCTCACAAGCTGAGGGGAGAAGAGTGGGCTTAAAACGGCGCCGAGCATCAAGGCGATTGGTTCACAATCCAATCTAACTTGAGCAAACTAATCCAAATCATGAAAAACCTTCTTTGGTCGCAACGTCAGACATCTCGTTGGCATCCGTCACGCTGTGATTGGCCAAACAGGGCAGGATGTTCTCTGTGCTGTTGACCTGAGTGTTATGAGACATGCTGGTCTCATATTTATACCTTGAAAACATTGGGAGGTTGCCGCTCAGTATACAGGGCTGTTTCGGAACAAAGGCATTGGTGTAGACAAGAAATAAACATGAAGAGCAAGTCGGGTACTAACGGTCCCTGGAAGAAGTGAGGCATGGCTATAAGGAAGCACCCGGAGGCCATGATTAAACAGCCAATGCCAATCAGTCTTGGTCGATGGAGCTTCGCACCAAAGTAGCTCACAAAGGCGATAACCAACAAGTTGCCTGGGAAGACAAGTCGAGGATAAATAAGGAAAATGATTGCTGGTTGCACAAAATTATGCGTCTATAAACATATCCTCAGTGTGTAGGCATACCTATTTCAAAGCTGCCATCGATGACCCCAATCAGAGAGCTGGGGATGTCGAAGCGCCTCTCGATCTGAGTGATGGAGCTCTTCATGTAAGATCCGCCGAACGCTTTGGCAAAATACACGAATGCCAAGGAGACCAAAAACAGCTGGAAGACACACAAGTTTTCCAGTTAGGCTTGGTGAGAAACGTTGATTTGATTCAATCAGGGAAGTTTTGGTTTTGTTTTCACTGTGATTGTTTTAGCTCGAAAGGTGAACTGATTATACGACATTTGTAACGTAACATCGAAAGTCTCTTATCTCTAAATGATAGGACTGAAAATCCACTCATCATTATTCACACATTCGGCTTTAACCTTGATTGAATTTGCATCCAAACACATTGACTACTACTATTCCACGTTGGTGGAAACACCATCACGGCTGCTACCTTAACGGTTTTTTATTTAACAAATCAAATCAGTTTTAACAAGAGAAATTAAGAGTTGGTTTGGTGTGTCTGGTTAGTAAGTTCATGAGTTTTAGTGTGATTTTTGTGAACCATTCAGAGGAAAAAGTCCTTCAAAAGGAGCTCGATCCTATTCAGTTCTTCTGATTGTCTCAATAAAAGCTTCATTTAAAGCTGCTTAATGTGGGAAATAAACACCACTGAGGGATTGTCAAGTCATCTTGTTATCTTGACTCGAAACGAAACTAATTAGTTAAACAAAACAGACTTTGGTACAGGATTTAAACAGAAACTGCAGCCCAGTAGTCCAGCTTCACTTGTTGACATAAAGAAACCAAAAGTGTTTGAACTCAATGTTTTTGTTTTTCCAAAAACTAATTTCTCATGTAATGTTAAAGTTTAAAACCAAAGCTTAAAATGGGATGTTGGTACAGTGTGATTTCACGTTACGCTGATAAACAAAAAGCTTTTTTTGTTTGTTTGTTTTGACCTAAAACATGGAAGTTTAGTCTTAGTTCATATTTGTGTAAAACAAAAGTGATGTTTTCAAACCACCTAATAATATTGTCTTTTTAAAGAAAATCAAAATAACCGAGGAACTGATCAAGCTAATGTTAGCTTAATTGACTAGCGCGGTGCAGCTAAACGTCACAAAATGAAGCATTAAGATGCAAAAGTTCTTTTATTTTTTGTTTTGTTAATAATATCCACATTTAGTCTGACTATTTGTGTAAAATATAAAGACTTTAGAACCACTTAAAATATCCTTCTTGAAACAAGTCAAGAACAAACTGATTAAGCTAACGTTAGCTTAACTGACTAGCATGTTTCACAAAATTAAGTATTAAAAAAACAAAGGTTGTCTTATTTTTTTGTCATGGCTTATAATTTACAGATTTAGTCTGTCCATCAGTGTAATATATTTATATGTTAATGCCACAGTTTTATAAAACTAATCCCAGACAACCGAGGAACTGATCAAGCTAATGTTAGCTTAAAACTGACTAGCTAGGCGCAGCTAAACTTCACAAAATGAAGCAGTAAGACACAAAGGTTCTCATATTTTTTTTGTCTTGGTTTATGATTTACAGATTTATAGTGTAAAATAAAAAAATATATTTTAACAAAGTGTAACAAAATTCTCTGAAACTAATCACAGACAACCGAGGACCTGATTAAGCTAATGTTAGCTTAAAACTGACTAGCTAGGTACAGCTAAAATCCACCAAAGAATTAAAACAGACCCAAAAGTTCCCTTTTTTTAATCAGTCTGACAAAATATTTAAAATAAAACAGACTTTGTTTGTCTGCAAACTACACAAGAAAGATTTAATCAAACTGTTTTTTCTGCTGTTTATTACCAATATCCTCCATTTGTGCAGCCAAACCATTGACCCAATGATTAATGATTAACGGGAATTCAGAGTAACCTGCAGGTCATAGATTACTCCGTAATTTCCCTGATAAATATGACTCGGCAACATTTCCTTCAAGCTTCAGGCTTCATCAATGGTTAAAATGTTAAATTGTTTTCAAATAACCATCATCAGAAAGCCAATAATCCCATTTTAGTCATTCAGGTCCAACTTACATAACTAATGGAATGTCATTTAAAGTAAATTATACGGACAAAATGAGCAACTTAATTGCTCTTATATAATACGACGAGTTACAGCAACTCAAATATCACTTCTTTTTTAATTTAGACTGTCAGGGCTGTTGTTGTCCATGATTGAGCAAAGTATTTGTCAAAGTTTGGATTTTTTTTACTGCTGTTCAATAAATGGAAATGTTTCACGAACCTTCAGCTTGGAGCAACAAGCCTCTCGGGTTTTTCTGGACTCCACGCTCATGATGCTGCTGTTGGCTTGGACGAATCAGAACCAAATAAAACCTGCAACAAGAACATCTTATAAACACAGGAATTCGAAGCAAACTCTAATTATCTTTGGCTTAAACTTTGAATTTCGTTATAAAACACAAGCAGAAACACATTTTATTGGCGGTTGTCTTTAAATCTGGTAGTCTCTGGTCTTACCTTATCGCAGAGCAAACAGCACTAAAAATATTTATTAAAAAAGGACTTTCTCTGACCAGCCTGACTAAGAGCTCAAAGATAAAGCAGTAAAAAGTGGAGGATTACCCGTGAGTCAGCAGACGCCCGGTGTGGTGGATCCCAGCTGGAGGTTCGTTGTCCCTTGGAGGACTTTGCGCCTGAAGCTCGGATCTTATCACGAAAATTATAAAATCAGCTGTAATCAGTAACTCGGCCACTGGTGTTGATCCTGCTGATTATGTCAATAAAGAGCCATCCAATCATCTCGCAGCCAGAGATTCCCTCCAGCAGGATGCCTGTCGGACCGTCCAAACCCACTCCTGACAGTCGAAGGTTTTTTTTTTTTGTTTTGTTTTTTCTGCGCACCCTCCTCTGAACGCCACAGGCCCCCCCGAGCGCCGGCCCTTTTGAAACGCACAACAAACGGCAGCGGACAAACAAACCTCATTGTCGTCCAAAGCCGGCTCCTTTCTCTTGGTTTGCTTGTTTAGAAAACAGGAGAGCTTTCCTCTCGCAGAGAAAATTACATTTCTGCGACCCGATCAAAGTCTTCCTGAACGAACAGAGGCTTCCTGCTGCAAACAATGGCTTTCCCTCCGATGTCTCGCACATCTGATCACCTGATCAGACTCTGATCAACGCGGGTATTAATTGGAGAGTTGACTTGAATCCTGAGACTCCCGTCCAACCCTCCATCAGGCTCACGGGAGTTCAGCGAATCCTTTGAAGCTTTTATCGGAGTACAGTTTGGTTTGAGAGATTTTATCCAAATTTAGAAATTCCCTTCAGTTGTCTCCATTCATCCGTTCTCCCAGTTCACCCTCACTGCTTGTGTGGTTGACCCGGTTTGTCCGATCACCAGAACCACCTCCATCCCCGTGAGTCAGAGACATTAAGAGGCCCGAGGTGATCTGGTACCGGCTACACTTTGGACCACCATGTGCTGCTAGATAACCTCCTGACTACCAGTAGTTCAAATTTGTCCTCTGTAGAGGACATTTGTAAACTTGAATATCTCCCACCCAATGCATACTACTGAATTAACTCCTTTTGGTATCTACAGAGGACATTTAGGGCTTTTCAATGATACCAAATGTGAAGGGGTGGGGCTTTTGTACCTTCCTTTTCCTCATTCAGAAAAATGGCGTTCATCAGTACAAGCACATTTTATGGGAAGAGAAAAAGTAAGTGCATAATACTTTTTGTTGTGCAAATTTTGGTTTAAAATGTTGTTGGCATATTCTATATAAGTCTCTTAGCAACATATTAAAACCTTCTATGAAGTATTTGAACTGTATTTTATCATAGTATTTAATTGTTAAAAAATTGTCTTCTGTAGTGGACATTTGTAGTTATTTCCTCAGTTTTGTTCCATTTTTTCTGTTGAGTTTTTTAAATCACAAGAAGGAAAGTCGTTCTCAGAAGCAGAGAGAATTTTACTGCGAATTATTGATAGAGACTCAGATATTTATGTGTCTGATGAAGAAGGTGAAGATGCAATGTTTCAGGCACAAGCAGAGGACGTTGATTCATAGAGCTCTGAGGATGAAATTCAGGCAGGGCAAGCAGATGCAGAGTCAGATGAAGCAAGACAGTCCACATCTCAGCCCAACTGGATTGAAGGTGTTTGTCTTGGCTGCACCAACTGGTCTGGTCTTAGACTTTGTAGTCTACCAAGGCAAGACTACCTTCCAAGTTACAGGAGGAAATGGCATTGGAGAACAATCTGTTCTTCATTTGGCAGAGTCTGTTCCTCAAGGAACCCACCTGTTCTTTGACAGGTTCTTTACAACAATCAACCTCCTTGACACCCTGATGACAAAAGGGTTGACAGGAACTGGAACGCTCATGAGTAACAGGGTTCCAAAGGAGTGATCATAGGGGATAAGACCTTCAAAAAGAAAGGCAGAGGTGAATCAGAGATGGTTGTCAGACGAAGGTCTGACAACCATCCTGAAGTTGCTGTCATAAAGTGGTTGGACAACAAGCCAGTTGTTATGGCATCCTCTGCCTATGGCATTGAACCTCAGTACACATGCAGAAGATGGTCCAAGAAAGACAAAAGGTTTGTCCAGTTGTCAAGGCCACTGGCAATTGCTGAGTACAACACCAACATGGGTGGCGTGGACTTGGTTGACTGAATGTTAAATTTCTACAGGATGGCTTCTCGCACTCGGAAATGGACAGTGGTGCAGTTTTCCACTTTTTTGACCTGGCAATCACCAACTCGTGGCTTCAGTATACGAGTGACTGCCAGTTTCTGGGGAAGAAACCACTGAAGTTGCTTAACTTCAAACTGCTCCTTGTTGAGGAGTTGATTACTTGGGCCCAATCAGGATTTGGAAGTGACAGCGAAGATGACTACACTCCTCCATGTCAAAAGTGGAAACCACAGCCAAATGCAGCTCTGAGACACTACAGTGACATCCATCTTCCAGAGATGGTGGACAAAACACATGCATCAAGGTGTTGCAGATCTGGCTGCACGGGCAAAACATGTGATGTGCACAAAGTGCAAAGTGTTCCTTTGTGTTTCCAAGAAGGGGAATTGCTTTTGGAAGTATCATAGCAATTAAGCACAGGAAAGCAAAAGAACTGCGATGATGGACAGTTTTGTCAATGTGAAATTCATTCTGATGTTGATGTTTGGATATTTTCTTTGGGACAACCTGGTTGGCATCGAGGTTTAGTTTCAAATGTATGGCGTTCCAATGTCCACTGTAAAGGACACATATTTCAAAAACAAAAACTTTAAAAAAAAAAAATGTTTTCAGTATTCTAATTACCTTACAAAGGTTGTGGAATTTTAAAAAAATGGTGATTGGACAATATTTTTTTTCCTGGTAGTCAGGAGGATAAGTTAAGATTTAGTTAGACTTTTGCCACAATTTGTGTAAAAATGAGAATAAAGTCTCTTTTCTTAGAACCCCTATAAAAGGACCATTTAGTGCCGGGAAATCCCTTCAAATAATGTTTGACGCTACGGCCTTCCGAACCCCCGATGACCAATAAAAACAGGCCGTTTCTCCCCATCGGATCCTCCTGGGAGGTTCTGTCTCGGTCCACATGGAGTCCCTCAGGAGAACGATGGAAGTCTATCGGGTCATCAGCCGGGACCGTCCCTGAGGTTCATCCTCAGGGGAGAAGTCCAACAGTGAGGCTCCTCACACCAACCCAGAACCAAATCTGGGTTCAGTTGAACCCAACTAGACCTGATCCGGATCAGACCTCAGGAAAACCGAGGACCGAGGGACAAAGTTAGAAATGAAAACTTTGACTTCTGTCCTTAAAGAGTCCTTTCTCTTAGTCCTGATCAAAAGTCCTGATCTGTCCAACTTCTGGATTTGTCTCCTGGTTGTGGACATAAATTAAGTGATTCTAATAAATCACCTGGCGGCCGTGGACTCATCAGGTTTTAGTTTTACTAAAAAAAAAACTACAACATTTTAAAATATTTAACTTTATTTAACAAAAGTTTTCTTCGGCTGCATCAAAAACCTGAAATCTGCTTCAACAAACTTCCTGTTTTTGTCGTTTTTTGCCCCTTTTTATAACTTCAGATAACGTTAAGCTAGTTTCGGCTTTTAGCTACGGATTTGCTACCTTTAGCTTTTAGCAACTTTTTGCTAATTTTAGCTTTAGATCCAGGTTTACATATTTCAGTTCTTACGCAGCTATTTTGATAATTTTAATTTTAAGCTAACGTTTTGCTACACGTAGCTTTTAGTGAAGAGTCCTGCTAATTTTAATTTTTAGCTCTGGTTTTGCTAAATTTAGCTTGTAGCAATTTTTTTTTCCAGTTAAATGCAACTTTTAGCCACAGTTTAGCTAATTTTAGCTGCTCAATCCAGGTTTAAATAAATCAGAGTTTAGCAACTATTTTAATTTTTAGCTAACGTTTTGCTACATGTAGCTTTTAGCGGCTGTGTCGCTTTTTTCTTCTTTTAGATTCAGATTTTAGTTTCGCTACATTACAGCTTTTTATTTCTATATTTCTTACAGGAACGGTGCGTATTAAAAACGTTTGTCACGACAGAGTTTGCAGGAAGTCTTCATCTCTGCACCGATGGTTAAAGTCAACTTTAAAAAAGAAAAACTACATATTTACATTAGCAATATAACAGTCCTGATCAGACTCTGGAGACAGACCCTGGAGGGTCTGACTTAGCGGGGGACCGGAGAAAGTGCTAACAAGGGCCGGATCTGGCCCACGGGCCTCGAGTTTGACACGTGGGGTTTAGGGTTTCGGACCAGTTCTTCTGCCATAAAAAGGACCGGAGACCCGTCCTGCAGCAGGACGTCTTCTTTTTGCTTTAATCCAAACTGGGAATTTCTACGTTCCAAATGGAGGAATTTTGGATTTCCAGGGAAATAAAAGCTCGGACACAAACTCAACCAACCTGATTCTTAAAGTACGTTTTATTGTTTGATGATCACTTCATTAAATTAACATAAATGATTCAATTCTTTTAAATGAAAACAGGAAAGACTTTTGTTTTCAATCATCTCTTAAATTTGAGAACCTCAGATTCGGTTTGAAACATAAAAACTCGTCTTTCTTTTTTTTTACGGTCCCGGCGGGTTCGGACTCTGACTCGCGGTACAAGCTCGGCACTCACAGCTGGTGACGTGGTCGTATTTGTACTGCCTGGTGATGAGGTCGAAGCAGTTCAGGGTCATGATCCTCCGCTCGGAGCTCCGCTCCTGACAGCACCGGTGCTCCTGCTGCACCTGCAGGTCGCCGCCGATCATCACCCTGCCGGGAGGAGGGGCGGAGCTTAACCAACCGGCTGCTTTCAAACGCAGCTCCTGTTAAACGTTGACACCTGGATGCTGCGCTTACCTGGGCTGGGTCAAACACAGACCCTGACACACGGGGATTTGTAAAACCGCTTTGCAGCGCTGAATAGTGACGTTCACCGTGGCGACTTTGGGAGCGCAGGAATAATTACCTGGAAAAAAAAAAAGAATATATTTTAATGAAAGTTGTGAAAATCTTTGCTTGTTGGGGCAATTTTATAATAAAAGTCTAAAATTAAATTAGAAAACGATCATTTATAGATTATAACTGCAGGCCTGACCTGGATTTACTTAAGGATGCTCAGATTTTGCACAAGTGTTGGAGACATGCGTCTCAAAATGCGCTGCCAAGCAAAAGAGGTCCGTTTGTGCTAAAAAAGGCTACAATCTTAAACAAAAAGGCTAAATCAAGAAGGTCCCTTACAGAACACAGCTCAGACAAGACAAAAGTAAAGTTTCTGACCTGAAACGGACACTTAAAGTCTTTGCAAAGGGAGATGCGCGATTCAAACTGTGCCGCCAAGCAAACTGTGTCCCTCAGCGTGGACAGTTTGTCCAAATTTAAAGGACGCTGCCTGTGGTTTTGTAAATTATTGCCACAGCTACTTAGAGGGTACTTTTTGTTGCGTACCTGGTACTTACAGGGTATGTACCCGGTAAATTCTGGACTGTACTACGTTTTGTTAAAGTATTAAATAAAAACAAAAGGTCAGGAAATCCTAAAATAATTAAATATCGTTAATTTAATTCGTCCTTCATACGGTGAGATGTACTTCTATCATTAAGACCTGAAAATCATCGTGAGAAAACATTTTTCTTTCTCTACATCAACGCCGTGTTTGTGGCAGGAAGTCGAATTTGGATTTCGCTAAGGGAAGCTCCGATCTGACGCACAAAGGAGCGCAAGTTGCTCACACCCGCTACGCCGAATGGTCGTGTTTTTCGCCGGCGTATGACTCGTTAACACAGAGGGGGAGCAATTAGTGGGAGCAAATGATGCATGACGGAGGAGCAAAAATGAGGCGTTGCACATTTTTAGTGAATCTGGGCCTCTTAGTGCAGGAGCGAGAAATTATTTGCTGAATTTTAAAGTGAACAACAGTTTATTAGATCATTTTTATTTTACTTACAGGCAAAGCAGCAGTGCTGATCATCCCAAACTCTGTCCTCCTGGTAAAAACAGTTCACTATTAGCCGTTTTACAAACCTTATTCTTTAAAATTATCTTGCTTGACGCCATAAAATCAGTTATAGCCTGCAGCTTGGGGAGAACAACATTTTATTTTAATTTGAGGACCGTTATCATCGTGAACGTGAACAAACTGGGCACCTCTGGGCAGCTTTCTGCAGGACAGACCCTTGTTTCAGTCTGGGTGCCCTCGGTGGTGCAGGTGAAGGACACACAGGGCTGATTCGCGTCTGTCCATCTGTCTCCCACCTGCAGACACCAGAGAGACGTGAAGAGGAGGAACTGGACCCAGTTTGGGTCAAATAACAGGAGATTAAACGGAACATACGTTGAAGGTCTGTTCATGGTAAGTGCAGGTCTTCTCAACTGAAAAACAGCAAAAAAATTAGGCAAAAATGAAGTTAATTAGCCAGGGACTATGGGAAAAGTAGTTTTTACTGCCGTTGTTCAACTTTGTAGTGTTTCTGTAGCCGTTTGTAGCCTTGGAGGTAAATATTTAACGGGTGAGGGAGTCGTGTCACCATGCGCTCCACGTCCTCCTAGATGGAATAAACGCTCAAGGCTTTTATTGTGAAAGGACGGCTGTGATTCTGCCGTTAAATGTGATAGTTCAAACATCTAAACTGATGCCGTCTTTAATGCCAATCTCATAAAGTGGTTCAATTTTTTAATTCTCCACCACATGGTCACTCAAACAGAACTGTAACGATGTTTCTGAAATAAGTGCTACAGCTAGCTGCTGCTGCTTCTTGCAAATAAACGTAAAATTTGCTGTAAATGTGTCAGAATCTGTGTTTCTTGTGTTCAGTTTCATCCTGCAGTGTTCATGAGTTTGTTTTCCCCCTCAGTCGGCTCCATCCGCACCTGTTCCTGGTTCTCATTAGTCCCACCTGTCTACAGTTTTCTCGTTTTTCTTAGGAAACTCCTGATTCTCACCCACTCTTCGTTCAGTCACACTGGTTTGTTTCCCCGCCGCCGTCATCTCGATTCATTCCTATTGCTTAGCTTTTGTCTTTGTTTGGATAATTAAACTAAAGTCTGCACGCTTGGGTCCTAATTCAACACAAATCCTGACAGAATAACCCCGTGAAGCCAAACGGACAGGTTTATGAAATATAATTCACATGAACTGTCATGAAAGTTTGAAGACTTTGAGTCTGTTTAAACCAACTAAATCTTTCTCCAAATCGAGGTTTCCACAAAACCCAGCTTTAAAAGACCCGAACTGTCACTTTAGGACAAAGAAACAAACAGCTAATATTTAGTAATTACCCGAGGACTGAATGACGCCGTGTAAAGGTCATAGTTTGTCTACAGTGGAATCTCAATCTACATTTTTACAAGTCTAATAAGCTATTTTACACGTAATCACAGCAAATTACTGATAAATATTTTAATTTAAATGAAATTTTTGACGTTTAACTGTTTATTTAAAGCCACAAATGTTAAAATACCACAAAAATCTAAGCCTGAGAACTGACAAAATGGAGAATGTACCTGTAGAAGTCAAATTAAACTACAATTTCCTAATCCTGATCTAATACAGACTTGTTAATGTATCGTCACGATGCAAGTTTTGTTTTCAGTTACAGATAAAAACTTTAATAACCAAGTCTGGTTTCGAAGCTCTTACCACAAATTGGATCGCCGCAACAACTGGTGTTTACCAAAACGGTGCTCGGGGCGCACAGAGGAGTGGGCAAGCGAGGTTTAGGAACGCACTCCTCGCTCCAAGTCTGGTTGTTGCACGTGCACAAGTGGCAGTCGGACTCCCACACCTCACCGGGCTGGAAGACGGGCAGAGAAAAGCTTCATTATTTCAGTTTGGAACGAACGGACCTGAAGAGGAAAAACACTGACCAGTTTGGGTTCTCCGAGGGGTCCTTTACAGTCTGCGGAGGAAAAAAAAAAAAAAAAAAAAGGGCTTAGTTTGATGCACGAGGCTCGAAGAACGGCCCACTCCCGGATGACGCCACGATACTCACAGTTGCATTGTTCCACGCAGATGTTGGAGTGGTTTCCTGCTCTGACGAGGCCGGGCGGACAGAAACAACCCGGAGTCTTCTTCTCGAGGCTGGATCCTGGAAAACGACCCCTGAAGAGCCGGACCAGAAGAAACACAAACACTGATATGATGCGAGGAAACAAATGAAAGGGCATCGGATGTTAGAAGGAATGATTCCAAACCCTCCGAAGCAGAAGTCGTCAAGCTTCTTTTGGCATTCCATGAACACCAGACCGTCTGGACATGTGATCTCTGAGACATGGAGACGGGAGTCAGCAGACCGGCCTGACCGGACTCGCCGTTAAAACAGAAAAACAGAAACCACAGGTCTTCCTACCACAGACTCCGTCAGTCAGTCCCCTCCAGTCGACGCAGAAACCCAGATGTTTACATTCCTCGGCAGCCTGGCTCAGAGCCGAGCACGAAGCGTTTTGGGAGGTGCACGAATCAAACCTGCAGTTCCTCTTTTTCACCACCAGGTCCACCACCCTGCTGCAGTTTGCAAACACCCTGCAGAGAAATGGGCTCGCCGTGAAGCCGAAGGCTGCAGGAAACGGTTCAACTGTGAGGCGGGGGCAGGGGGGGCGGAGCTTACGGGTGGTCCAGCAGCTCACACAGCGGGCTGGGCGAACACATCGGCGGGTTGCTGGGGGGCCCGGTGGGCCCCGGGCGGCAGGACACGTTTGTCGGCGCGTTGAAACAGGCCGGCTTCCGCGGGTCGTCGAGCAGCCAATCGAAGGCCGTCTTCTCGCAGCAGGAGTCGTCTTCGACCCGCCCTCCTCTACGGACGCACGAGGCGCCGCCGCACACGCCTGAAACGGAAAACGCCAAATAATAATTTTATCAGAAACCTAAATGTTAACGGTTCGGTCCGTCCTTTCTAAAGCCAGCATCTCATTGGTTAATTGATGTTTTTTTGGTTTCAGTTCATTTAATCATGTTTCTGTTCTTCGTGTTTTCTTTTGTTCGTCTCAGATTTCTAACATTTAGCTCCTCAGAGTCCTTCCTGCTCCCTCTGTTGTTCACACGCACCTGCTTCACATATTCATCAACGTCAGCCGGCACCCCTTTACTCATCACTCCCCACCTTTTTAAACTCCTTTTTCTCCATCTTCACTTATTGTTCGTCGTCCTGCTGCTTCCTTTTTAGTTTGTGTTTTGCCTCAGCTTTTTTTATTAGACTATTAAATTATTTTTCATCAAGTCTTCACGTGACTCCGCATCCTTGGAACCCGTTTAGTGCAACAAATTCATTTTCTTTCTAAAAATGTAGACAGCTGTCACGGCCCGATGACATAAGACCTTAAAGGTAGAAGCAAGGTCGGATTTATCGACCGGTAAGGTCACTACAAAATAAAAGTCGCCTCTTTCATCCAATCTGAACCGGAAACAGGAACCCACAGGCCAGGTGTCAAACGAAAAGTTAAGAAAATATTACGAAATAAATAAATAACCACAGAACATTGGTTTTTATTTAGTTGGACGGAGGCTTGATGCAGATTTAAAACCAAACAGAGCTGATCTTTAAGCTTCGGAACCGATAATTAATGCTTCGTTTAAAATCGCATTTTCTGCTGCTTCTTTCCAGTTCGATGAAACGTTTTGGGAGCGTCCGTCGCCGGCAGACACCAAACACCTGAACTGAACGAACACACGAGCTGGTCCACCCTAACATATGATGGAGATCAGGACGTACGGCCATCGTAAAGTCAAAGGGGTATTTTAATCATTGCTATCGAGTCAGATGAGTTTAAACCCGAGTTTGACCATTAAAGAGTCATCACTGAGCCACAGCGTACCACATTGTCCCTGGGTGTTGTTGACGAAGTGCTCCATGGCGAGATTGACCACCAGGGTGTAGGACGGCGACAGGGACACGAAGGAGCGGATCTCTGGAATGTGGATGAACACAACGTACCCCGTGGTTTGGAACCTCAGCCCGTCCCGTTCGTACGGCGGCCGGACGGACTCTTGGTTGAGCGTGGCCTGAGGCAGATCGGATCAGGGATCAAACTTCGGACTCAGCGACACATTTTCTCGCCTGGAAGTAAAACGAACATCCCACCTGCACTCTGTACGACTCGGAGATGTAGAGCGACGCCGTGACGTTCTGATACCGGAGGATGACGCCTTTGACGCAGGAGCCCGGCATGCCCGACACGCAGAAGAAGTTGTCTACGGCGATGGACAGATGATGGCGCGGAGTCCGCTCCTCCACCAGGACGTAGGTGCAGTCTTCCAGGAAGTCGTAGGCGAGGCCCTGGAAGGAGATGTAGTGCGGGTCGCCGTAGAGCTCGCAGCGGCCTGGGAGCGTCGCCGGAAAAAAAAAAAAAGAGAGCTTTAGTCGATGGCGACGGAAACCCGAGGAACATCGCGTCTACACTCACAGTCACACATCCACGATCCACAGCATCCGTCCGTGATCCTTGCCACCTGATTTCTGGGACAGGTGGGAACGGCGGGCTCCGAACAAACCACCGGACTCAGCTGTATTCTCCCGTCCACGCAGCTCTTATCGAAGCAGTCCTCTGTCCAGGTTTCACCACACGACCAGGTGACTCCCCGCTTCATGTCGGTGCAGACACAGCTCGTTGTGGTTGGCTGAGCTGCAGAGGACAGCGATGGGAAAGGAGACCGGATTACCGACAAAACCTGCAGCCAGGACGACTCGTAATGTTGGAGTTTCGACGCTTCTTTGTACCTTTCTTCTATAAAGACCTCATTTTGTAATTTAAGTTAAAAAAAAAACTATATAAACCGCATTAGACGTGTGAAAAGCTGCCGCCAGTGGCTCATTAGGGTTGCCGTGGTAACAACACACCTGTGCCTTTCTCTGTTTAACAGCACGTTAATGAGAGGCAGACACGCGGAGCATAAAGTAAGCCTCAAACAATCACCGGCTGTGTAAAAACCATAAGTATGTAGTTTTATGTAAAAGGTACAATGAAAACCAATAAGAGTTTTGATGTGAGAACTCTGCATTTTGGGCGGGATTAAACAGAAAACCACAAGTCCTATATGTGTAGACAACTCAGTCCAAGCTGGCCGTTCCATTGCAAAATTATAAAACTATAAAAGATATATTTAAAAACAGTTCAGGAATATGATCTAATGTGCCATGACTTGTTCAAACGTTGAAGGACATTTTAAATGTGCAGCTGTAGAGCTCCAAAGAGGGTTGGGTTGTCTCATGGCCGTCTTTGAGCTAATTTTGTCAACACTGTTCAACGTGCTGCCGCCTAAAGCCAAAGCATCGTTCCCAGCTGAGCCACGTTTTGATTTATTCTTAAAATGTCTGTTTCGAAGAAGTTGTGACATAAACTGAAGAATAACGAATTGGCACGAAGCACTCACCAGTTGAAGAGGTGTATTCCGTCGTTAACGAGGTGGTCGTAGATTCAGTCGAAGGTTGGGTCGTTAACGGGGTGGTTGAGGATTCAGTCGAAGGTTGGGTCGTTAACGGGGTGGTTGAGGATTCAGTTATAGCTTCCGTCGTAGAGGAGACTTTAACAGTTGTCAGTGTTCTGGGCCTCACTGAAGTCGTTCCTGACTCCTGTTTAGACGTAGATGGGGATTCTTTAGTTGTTGTTGAATGAGTGACAATGATTGGGGTGGTTGAAGATGGAGGATGTGTTTCAGCGGTCGTAGAGGCACTGCTGGGAGGGAATGTTGTAGTGGAAACAGCTGTGGTGGATGATGTGGAGGTGGTGGCCATGGTCGTAGTTGTAGTCACTGCTGTAGACGTCAAAGTTAAAGTGGTGGTCGGGGAAAAGGTTTCTAAAAATACTAACTTTTACATCTTCTATTTAGCATTTTCTGAACTAGCATCTCTTTACAGAACCCCATCTCTGAAAAAGTTGGGACGTACTGTATACCGTTCTACATTCATGGAACCTTTCCAGATGTGTAAGCTGCCCCATGTTGGAGGTGCCAATGCACCCCCATACCATCAGAGAGGCAGGCTGGATGGTTTGGACCCATCTGACCTCAGAACAATTCTCCTCTTTGGTCCAGAGGAGACATCTGTTCACATCTGGCTTCTTCTCTGCCTGATAGAGCTTTTTCTCAAGATTCTTATTTTGAGATATTCCCAATTTTATTTTTATTTTTAGATTTCAGACTGGAGAACCTCTGCCTGTCTTTATTTCTGAGAGATTCAGCCTCTAAAATCCTCTTTTTATGACTGAACTGTTACCAATTAACCCAATTAGTTTCAAAACTGCTTGTTCCATTTAATTTTACAGCTTTTCTGAGATCTGTTGCTGCCATTAAACTCAACTTTATCTTAAAAAATGAAACAATTTCTCAGTTTAAACATTAAATATGCTCATTTTGATTCATTGTGAATAAAATAAAGGTGATGGGTTTGGTTTTTATTTACATTTTACATAAAGTCTAAACTTTTTTTGGAATTAGGGTTGTACTTTTTTATACTTACTGCAATTAAAAGTTCCATTTTCACAGGGGCTTGATGAAAAGAGTTAGAGAAAAGAAAAAAAATCAGCTGTTAATGTACATTTTGGTGCTACATTTACAACATATTGCATGAAAGTGTTAACTTACCACCAAACGGAGTTAATTAGGACCATTTCACCGGGCAGGACAACGGTGTCGTTGAAGTAACAGGAGCAGTTTCTCAACTGAGTGCACCTGCCGACGCTCTCGTCGTAGTACGGCGCCTCCTTTGGACATCTCGGGTAACAGCCTTGACGCCCCAAAAAATGAAACATTTTGATATGATGGGGTTTGTAAAAACCAATTAGACCCAAACTGAGACAAGAAAACCCAAAGGAAACATTATTATTGTGCAAATCGTGTCCTCAAAGACCGTTTACCTTCCAGTTTGTGAGTAAAATAGTTGCTTTTTCCGCACGTCAGCATCTGTCCACAGGCTTCGTAGTGCCAGGTACACTGGCCACGCTCGTTGTAGTAATCGCAGTAGACCGCTGAAGAATGAAATCACAGCGAACAGTTTTATCTATCCAGGTGGCCTCCGTACAGAAAGCCAAACATGACGAAACCCCGATTTGCTGAATGCTTTATTTCGAAGGGTTTTAACTTACGGCACAGATCCGGCGTCCTCCAGCTGATGCACACGTCTTGCTCGCTGCAGGCCTCTGCGTACGCCGCCACCGCTGTGCAGAAGCCCAGGAACTTCCCTTCGAACTCGCAGGAGCAGGACTCCTGCACACAGGCGTGGTAGTAGGGCTCCGGATCCACCTGGGGGAGGGGGGGCAGACATCCAGCAGGGGGACAAAACAGGAAGTACCGCCAGACCGGACCAAACGCGCCCGTCAGAGTTTGAAATCCAGCAGGAGTTCACTACCAGAACAATCCTGAATACATGCGTCTAGAGCTGAAACACAGGGAGGGTTTTCACAAAGCGTTCTGTGACCTTGAACTTTGACCCCACGACCTTAAAATCAACAGGGATCATCCTCAACACATGAAGTGCGGTTTGACATTCCTACGATACACGGTTTCAGAGTTAGAGCACAGGGAAGGTTTTTACAAAGGGGTCTTCTGACCTGGTGATCTTGAAATCACTAGGGATCACCCCTGACCCATGAGATATCCAGCTCTGCAGTTTGACATTCCTACGACACAGGACTGCAAAGTTAGAGTATGGACAAGGTTATCACAGCGGGGTCACCTGTGACCTTAAACTCTGATGTGACCTTGAAATCAATAGGGATCACCCTCGAAACATGGGGAGCTCAGCTTTGCAGTTTGACATTCCTGTATTAAACGGTTGCAGAGTTAAAGCACAGGAAAGGTTTCACTAAAGGGGTCGCCTGTGACCTTTAACTTTGAGCCCATGACCTTGAAATCCCTAGGGATCATCCTTGACCCATGGGCTGCCCAGCTACGAAGTTTGACATTCCTACGTTACACGGTTGCAAAGTTAGGACAAGGTTTTCACAGAGGGGGTCACCTGTGACCTTAACCTTCGAACTGGTGACCTTGAAATCAATGGGGATCACCCTCGACACGAGGTGTCCAGCTGTGCAGTTTGACATACTTGTTAAAACGTCATCAATTTCGAGCTGAGGACGGGCGCATAAAAGAAGGCTTCCAACAACCTTCACGCCGTACTGACTCGCGTCTCGCCGACGGTTTGATTTCCTCGCCGCCTCGACCGTTTCTCCTCGTTTCCCTCTTCTTGTCAGACCCACAGCGGCGGTTTGTGCGAGTACCTTTAAGTGACAGTCCCTGAACACGTCCCCCGTGAGGATCATGCAGCGGCGCTGGGCCCAGGCCGAACAGTAGGAGTTGCGTTCACAGGGAAATATCTCCGTGGTGACGTCGGAGCAGGGAGGAGTGGCCGACTTCCAGCTGTTCCCAAAAGCCAGCGGACTGGTCACCACTTAAAAACAAAAAGTTCGGATTTAGTTTCAGCAATACTGGCAAAAAAAAAAAAAAGGTAATTCTGCAACGTGAGGCGCTGAGGATTCACCTGCCGAGCCTCGCATCTGCAGGTCGTTCATCTCGTTGGAGTCGAAGTTCCCACAGAGACCACAGACCTGGTTCTGAAGGAGAGGCAAAAAAAAAGGAGAAGTTTTCGGCTTTACGGTTTGTTTCGACTCCACGAGTCAAACTCCTGTTTCCTGACAGACATTTAGCTCCCGAATGTTTATCGTTTTCAGCAGATTTTATCATCGATTTAACCGATTCTGTCCCCGAGACGATTTGTTTCATTCATTAAGATTTAATTAAGTGGGGAGAGGTTGTGAGCGGTCAGTAGTGCTGGGCGATATAACGATACATATCATAAACATTTCTATCATAATTGTATTGATGATTCATGTAAATATTTCATAACGTAGGCTACGACGAATGTATTAGTGTTGTCACTTTGCAGACATTCAGTTTATATAAGTGATAAATAAGAAGAAAAAATAACCATTTTGAGAAGAACCTCCGTTTTGCGACATGACGCTGCTTTACGACAGCGGCTTTCTGTGCGGCGCCGTGTTTTCACCATAAGTGCTGAAAGATGGAGACGCAGGAAGTATCAAACCCGGGGTCGCAACAAGTAGAGACAGCTAGCAGGCAGCCCAAGAAGAAAGACTTTTACCAAAACCAGGGGGACGTCTGTGATTT
>NC_051447.1:17686637-17718999 GCF_001649575.2 Kryptolebias marmoratus | reverse complement strand
CTGCACTAAAATGCAGCAGATCTCATTTGTGAAAGTTCAGTTAAATGTCACTTCGAAATAAAGCTTGAAAAGGGTAAGAAATTAGATTATTTTTTCATATTTTTCAGAGAATAACTGACAACGTACGTAATTGGGGTATATCGTGATATATATCGTTATCGTGATATAAAATTATCCATATCGTGATATAGGAGTTTTTCCATATCGCCCAGCACTAACGGTCAGTATCTTACCTGCCAAAGAACATTAGCTTGACCGCCTAGTTGAGCTGATGGACAGAACGAAGACTGAACAATATTAATGCTGCCTTAAAACAATTTCTTATAAAGTTTTACAGCAGTTCATGTGAATGCTCTTTTATATTTAAAATACAATTTTTCATAATTTACACGTTAATATTTGTTTTTTTTTAAACAGAGGAGAGCGTTGGTTTCTGGTTTATTCCCGTTCATGATTTATTTGAACAAGCATTTAAAGCAGAACGTGTTAACACAAGTAAATATTTGACGTAAAACTGCTTGAAGAGGGGAGTTTATTACAACGTGTTAACTTTGTGCCAGACAGTTTCTTCCTTTGAGTGAACAGATACAATATTTATGGTTTTAAAACGTCAAAAATCCACTTTGTGTTTGGCGCCGCTCAGTGTAGCCGTTAGCTCGACTGTCCATCTGCTGCAGGTAAGGTACTGACTGCTTAGACCTCTCCACAGAACCCCACTTCACTGCAAATTGTATCTTTAATGCATCGTAAAACATTACTTTATTTAAAATGTGCTCATGTTGCAAAAGGGACTGATTTGAGTTTTCCAAAAACTTAGTTTTGTGTCAGTTTTGACAGGAAATTTTATTTTTCGGGAATAAAAAGTGCCCGTTTGACGGAAAAGACGTAAAGATTGGAAGTTTTGGAGTTAATCGTGAGAGTGTGTTTTGGGGAAACGCTGCTCATCCCTCACCCTCCATCTTGGAAGCAGCTCGATCGTGACCCTCGTGTGTTTGTCCCAGACGAGGCTCAGCCCTTTGCTCGGCACCGAGATTATAACGTAGAGTCCCACGGTGTGCGTGGTGTAGAGCGAGTCCTGCTCCGCCGTCCAGCCGGCGCGGAGGTGCCGGGTCACCTTCATGTCACTCAGCGTCAGCGTGACTTGGTCCTGGAGGACAGAAGTTCTCGTGTAAACGTTAAAGTTTTGCTCCGCGGCCGTGAGCCGGACGGTTGGCGGTGCACCTGCAGGTCCAGGACGACGGCGCGGGAACAGGTGAGCGCCTCTTCGCAGCAGGGCACACTTTCCACTCGGACGGAAAACGTCCCGCGTCCGCTTCCACAGTAATCCTGACGTCAGAACTAAAGTCATCGGCTGCTTTTAAAACAACATTTTCTTAATATACTATAAGAAAACATTCCGTTTTAAGGGTCCATCCTTTTCAGACGTAATTTTTGTATCTTAACCAAAAGAAATTGGTATTTTTATTGATGCTCTGACAGCAAAATTAAAATAATGTCTCACCTCGACGAGCGTGTACTGACAATGTCCGTCGAACCGATACCATTTAGAGTCGAACGTCTGGTAATGTCCGTTTCCGTAAACCTGGCACTTCCCGACACACGGCTGGTCGCGGCAGTCCCACTGGCCCTGGTTACAAATACTTGGACAAGCAGTCATGTCAGCATGAATGTTTTTTGGGTTTTCATCGGACCATGGTGCAGTGGTGAAGCGGCGAGGACGAGAAGGTTACCATGTCTTGCAGCTGGTTTTCACGAGCTCCCCGGCGCCGAACACTTTGCCGCTGTAGACGCAGGTGCAGTTGTTCCTGGGAACACATCTGCCGAAGTGATCCTCGTATTCGTTCTCCGGGCAGTAACAGCCGCTCTCGCAGGTCACATTGAAACCCTGAAATTAAATTAAAAAAAAAAGGATTTTAGGAACTGGGAAAAAGTAAAATAACGAGTAACGCTAACGGTACGGAATCGATTTGTGGGCACAACCTAGGGAATAAATGGAGCGAAGAGAGGCTACACCTGTGCTCTTGACTGTTGACCCTGTGACCTTGAAATCAATAGGGATCGTCCCTGACCGGTGAGGAGTCCAGCTGTACAGTTGGACATTCTTACGTTACATGGTTGCAAAGTTAGAGCATTGACAAGGTTTTCCATAACAATGTCACCTGTGACCTTTGACCCCATGACATTTAAATCAACAGGGATCATCCCCAACCCATTAGATGTCCAGCTGTGAACTTTGACCTTCCTACGTTATTTGGTTGCAGAATTAGAGCACGGACAAGGTTTTCACAAAAGGAACCTCTGACCTTGACCTTTGACCCTGTGACCTTGAAATCAGTAGGGATCATCCCTGACCGGTGAGGTGTCTATCTGAACAGTTTGACATTCTTATGTTACATGGTTGCAAAGTTAGAGCCTGGACAAAGTTGTCCACAAAGATGTCACCTGTGACATTTGACCCCATGACCTTGAAATCACTAGCGATCATCCTTGATGCATGAGGGGCCCAGCTGTGAACTTTGACATTCTTACGCCATTTGGTTGCAGAATTAGAGCACCGACAAGGTTTTCACATAGGCACCCGTGACCTTAACTTTTGACCCAGTGACCTTGAAATCAATAGGGATCATCCCTGACCCATTAAGTGTCCAGTTGTGCAGTTTGACATTCTTATGTTATTTGGTTGCCAAGTTAGAGCAAAGACAAGGTTTTTTTTTTTTTACAGAGGGGTCACCTGTGACGTTGACTTTTAACCTTGTGATCTTGAAATCCATGGGGATCATCCCCGACCCCTTAAAACTCTTTGATATTCCTAAAGGGAAGTTGGTTATTAAAAAACGCAAACAAGTGTTTGAACAGATGATACCAACCAACGGTTTGCTGAGACTGTCGCAGGTTTTCTGAGCCGTGTTTACCGGAGACTCCGAGCAACGAAAGCAAATCTTCCCGTTGCTGCAACCTGACGGGAAGAAGTATCAGCACGATGGTTAATCTTGTGTTTAAGTTAAAATTAAACTAATCTAAAATATTAACTGAACTAAAATAATCTAAGACAAATTTAACAAGATTAGCTCAATTTAAATAAAGGCAAATATAAACTAGCTAGGCTACGCTAAGCTAAACAAAACTAAGCTAAAACACGCTAAAGTCTAAACTTATCTGAAGTCAAAACTAAACTAAAATAATTTAAGATTAGCATGACTAAGACAAATTAAATGAAGATTAGTTCAGTTTACTTAAAGTCAAAATTAAACTAATATAAGATAAGCTAAAAGTAAGCTAAGCTAATGTAAGCTAAGATAAAGTAAGCTAAGCTAAGATGGGTTAGGCTAAGCTATACAAAACAAAACTAAGATTAATTTAAATTAGTTTAAGTTAAAATAAAACTAATCTAAAATATTAACTGAACTAAAATAATCTAAGACAAATTATACAAGATTAGCTCAATTTAAATAAAGGCAAATATAAACTAGCTAGGCTACGCTAAGCTAAACAAAACTTAGCTAAGACAAAACATGCGAAAGTCTAAACTAATCTGAAGTCAAAACTAAACTAAAATAATTTGATATTAGCATAACTAAGATAAATTAAATTAAAATTAGTTCAGTTTACTTAAATTTAAAAGTTAAATTAAGGTAATATAAGATAAAAGTAAGCCAAGCTAAAGTAAGCTAAGCTATATTCGACTGAATTGAATTAAGTTGAGTTATAATAAAATAAACTAATTTCTATTTATGCAGTTGCTGACAAGCTGATTAATTAAGTTAAATACCCAGAAATTGTTTTAAAAATGTTGTTTTCACAACAAACAAACAACGCACAGAAAGACGCCTTTTCAGCTAAAACACATTATCGTACATTTCTTTTTCCAGTATTATTTAACAGATTTGCTGTTATTTTGCTGACCTAAAGATGTATAATATTATGGATTTCCGTTGAAAATAAATAAAGTTTATTTGTTTACCACAGTCCTTGGAGCAGCGCAGTTGTCCATCTTCACAAAGGCTGTCGAAACAAACAAACAAAACAGTTTATTTTAAAATAATTACATTTATATTACCATATACCAGAGATACAGTTAGCTACAAGCATCATTAATGGAGAATATATTTATCAGTGCTTCGTGTTAAACTCACCACTGTTGGCCATCGATGACTACAGGCCCCGGTGGTGCTGTAGCGCCTCCGTATCGACACCCACACTGTGCCTTCGGGGTACAGGTGAGTCCCTGGTTCAGGTACGTTCCCTCCGGACAGCCGCAGCCCTCCACCGGACCGTCCTCCAGCTCGCAGCGAGGGTCGGGTCCAGCCAGGGCGAAACACGTACGGTTACAGGCCCGGGTCGCGTCGGAGAACTCCAGGTTCTTCGAACACTGCAGAGCTGCAAGACAAAAAGGTCCAACTCCCGTAAACCCATCGTATTTAGATTTCTGCAGCTTTTATCGAACAATAAAAGTTTTTAGATTAAACAACAAAACACGCTTAAAGCTGGCATCAAACCGGGTCGCGACTGTTGGCGACAACCGTAAACGGGGAAAAAACCGAAACGTTTGCGAGGTTTCTCAGTTTACGTGCGAGTTGGTGAGATTTTGAATTACCGTATTTTTCGCACTATTGGGCGAACTGTCGACAAATGGTCCGTTTTCCATCTTTTGTCATATATAAGACGCTCCAGATTATAAGGCGCATTGAAGGCTTTTAAGCGCGCCTTGTAATCCAGAAAATATGGTTTTCATGACAAATTTTCACCCAAAAACCAATCAAGAGTTGCCACGAACCCTTCTCATTTCGGTTTCCGTACCTTTAGAGCGCTAGAATTGGACTTTTTTGGGGGATATGTAATCAAAACTCCCAAACATTTGCCCCGAATTTTGCTGTCAGTTCGTGTAAATGCGTCATTCAGCGGGATTCAAAGTAAAATTTTGCCTTTTCCTCACAATCTTGTCCCCAAAACTCACAGCCGAACGATAATCAACTACCACAACCCAAATTATTTAAATCCCCAATTTCTTTGCTTCAGACTCTCGTTTTGTAGTTGTAAATGGACCATTAAACAGTTGGCCTATATTATGCAACAAAACAAACAAATCATCTTGGTAAATCGGCCACTGGCTACTGGAAACCCTGATCTCCAGGTGTCAATCTGCGTTCCTCGGGGGCCGCTTTCCTGCAGGTTTTAGATGTTCCTGCTTTAAATGGACGAGCTTCTGGAGAAGCTGATGGTTCAGAGAGGAGGTGATCAAACTGTCTGAATCAGGCGTGTCGGAGCAGAAAACGACTAAAACTTCCAGGACAGTCGAGCCTCGAGGCCTGGAGTTTCTCTGTTTCTTAAACACACGATGCAACGACCCTGGTACATCAGAGGTCCCCAACCCTGCGGGATTTTCTGCAGCGACGGCGACAAAAACCCAAACGGCGGCGCAGACTGGACATCAGAAAAGAACTTGCGACGTCATCAAGGACGCTGCTGGGCGCAAAATATTGTCTGCCGCAGTACAACGGCAAAAACCAAAAGACAAACGTCTGCGTTTACTCGTCGTCACGAATGCTTATTTTTCGCCAAACTCACTGCAGTTGGTCGCCTTCCTCCAGTCGCCGAGCTCCACCCCGAGGCCGCCGCAGGCTTTGGCGTAGCTCTCCAAAGAAGCGCACAAACACCGCAGCAGGTCGTCGCCGCAGTTGCAGGTCCGGTGGATGCAGGCCTACAGACAAGAGTTTCAGGGGTCACAGAAGTCCGTCGTTGACAGACACGGTTCGATACGAGATTCATCGAAGGAAAGCGGAGGACTCTCACCGCGTGGTGTTGATCAGTTGGGATATAATCGTGGCATTTAGCAAATATCCCGTCTGGATTGTTCAGCACGGAGCACCTGCCGTCCGCAAAGATTTCTGCAAAAACGACAGTTTATTGAAACCAGCTCTGAACTCCGTATACGCTCAGGTGAGTCGGGGCGTCTGTCGGTACCGTTGCCGGTGTTGACGCAGGAGCTGGGGATGTTCTCCGGACAGGAACCCAAACTCCAGGACAGAGCGAAGAGCTTGGCCGAGTTCTCCACGATCCCGCTGCTGGTGGTGAAGTCGTCCGTCGTGTCGTTGTTCCTGTTCCCACAAAGACCTGAAAGACAAAACGGGGACAGACGGACGGACGTTGGGTTCCGGTTCTAACGTTCGATTAGGGCGTCGAGACCCCGGGAAGCCAGGGAAACGACTTTGAGCTCGCAAGTCTTCCGACCTGAGATGGCGTCGCGGTCGTGTCCCGGCGGCGTGACGTACAGCTGGAGGTCAGGAAACACCTGGACCTGGAGCTTCAAACCGAAGGTTGTGCGGACTTGAACGTACATCGAGGACTGCCAGAAAACCAGGGTGTGATCTGTCGGGGGTCAGAGGTCGAGAAGTGATGGAACAGATGGAGAATTAAACCCTTTTTGGATAAAAACACGAACCAGTTTCTTTTTTTTTTTACCAGACTGATGAACCTCGATGATCTCGTCATCTCCGACTTTAACCATGCTCTGCATGAAGGTGTAAACTTCCTGAAAAGTCAATCAGACGCGTCCGATTACGTCACTCCAACCCAACATCGACTCTGACAGACTGATGAAATCGTTTGGAATCGTCTGTACCTGAAACACCTGCAGCGTTACGGTTTTCAGGGAAGGCTCCCTTTTAGAAAACTCGATTTTCAGCGTCCAGTTCAACCCCTGCAGAGACATCGGCGCCGTCAGCGCAACAAACGGGCAACACGGGGTAAATCGGACCGTCGAGGGGGGGGAAACGCCTTACCTGCGAGGCCATGTACGCACATTTACCAGGAACAGCGTACTGCTTGCCGTCGTACGTCGTGACGAACTGGCCTTCGACGAGACATCTGGCGGGGCAGAAGTTCTCGGAGCACTGCCACGTTCCACCGCCACACACGCTGAGAACCGAGAACAACATCTGAGTCGTTTTTATCCGTCTCAACGAGGAAAGAGAACAGAAACGCCAGCGTTCCCTTTCGTATAAATGCCAAACTTTTCTGCTTTTGACCTTCAAAATAAAATGTTGCAGAGACTCGTGGCCCAGATCACTGCTGAAGTAAAAAATGTTACAAACTATTAAACAAAGACTTCTGTTACACTTTCATACTTGCCAAAAGTCCCGCATTTGGTCCTCACACGCCACACTTTGCATTTCTACCACGCAAAAAAAAAAAAAAAAACCACGCACACAGCCTTTTTGTCGCTATATTTAGCGAGTTTTCAGATCCCTCTAGCATTTTTTTAAAGCGACTAGCGACAAATCTAGTGACTTTGGCGGCTAAATGTGGGAAAGCGCTCATTCTGCAGCGTACCGTAAGCCCCGCCCACTTCCCCAAGCACCGACAGCTGTCAATCTCCCAGCAGAGAGGAGAGAAAGTTATGTGTCATTTGATGACAGAGAGCTAAAGATGGAGAGGCAGAAAGATAAAGATGGAGGCAGGAAGTGGTTGAAAGACAGCAGGAAGTTGTGTCTGAGCATCAAGAGGAGGCCTGGAAATATTCAGGTTAGCTAATAAATAACAAGTTCCAGCTGTTTACTGATCAGTGTTTACAATCTAACAGCTGAGAGGATGGAGAGAAAGATCCAAACTTGAGAGCAACTATGATATGTGTTTAATTCAAATTAATTGATCAGAATTCAGGAAAATTCTGTTGAATCTATGATGTTTGTGTGGATTTCTGGGAGTGATGTTTTAAAGACACGATCAGCTGATGAAGAGATCAGCTGTTTATATACAACTGACAGACTTAAACACAGATAATGTAATTCTTAAAATGTGAATGTGTGTGTATGTTGTCCCACATTGACATTCCCAAATGTTGGCAAGTATGTACTTTATAGATTTTTTTTTATACATATCTGACCTCTGCTTTTACTTCTTTCTAACAGCTGAGGATAAATGTTCAAAGTTCTCCCAAAAAAAGCCCCAAAAATGGACGATTATCATCATTTTCCTTAAAATGAAGGTGTTTGAATTTCCCGCCCACCTACCAGGTCTGACACTTGGTGCTGCGGATGGCTCCGGGTTGGTAGGTCCGGTCTCTGAAGACGCAGGGACACGTGGACGTCCTCACGCAGCGGTGTCCGTCCGCTCGGTCGTTCAGCACCTCACCTGTAGCAGGCGGAGGGGGGGCGGAGCGTTAATGAAAGCGGGCCTCGGGAACGAGCGGGTCAGAAGGCGGAGCTGGACGGGTTCTACCTGCCGGGCAGACGCAGGAGCTGGTGTTGTCCTGGTTGGACGTTCTGGGGTTCGGGTTCGAGCAGCTGGGAATGAAGGCGGGACCGTCCTCCACGTAAACTAGGTCTCCGGGACACGTCGGAGGAGCTGCGGTCACCCAGAAGAAGAGGGTTAAACTAAAAAACTAATTCCTGAACGACTTCACCGGAGTTTAAAGCTGTTAAAGTGGAAACAACGAGCTCAAAATCTGACAAATAACTAAAAAAACTGAGAAAAACGGAGCTGAAAGTAAAAGAATTAGCAAAAAATGATCTAAAATCTAAAATAAACGAAACTGTAGTTAAATTAGAACAACCAAAACCCTGAAATATATTAAAAAATAATAACAAAACTGAGCCTAATAAGCTGAAATTAAACGACGGTTCATCCATGAACTCGAACAGAACGTTTTTTTATTCATTTTTCCTTTTTTTTTGGCATCCATCACCATGTTTCTGAGCCCTAAAGACAAGACAAAGTCGTCCACGGATCAGCGGCTCGAACCCAGGACCGAGGACATCTGAGGACTGAGGACATCCTGGGTCAAACTGAGGAGGGACGGGTTCCACAGATTCTGGTCTGAGTGGACCGAAGACGTTGAAGCCCGTCCTGATTTTCTGATTTATTTTAAAAACGCTGTAATAAAGTCACAACCTGGCAACCCGGCCGCCCTCCCCTCCGTTCAGTTGATCCTGAAACTGTGAAATTTAATACAATTTATTCACATAACAGTTAATACAAACAAAACAGCTAAAAGGAGCAAACATGTAGCTAAAACTTTAAGTTATAATGTTTTTTTCTTACCTTTTTGTATGGTTTTGCTAATTTTAGACTTTTTTTCTTTGGTCTTGTGGTTTAAAAGACTAAAATTGGTGAAACTGTACAAAAAAGTAAGTAAAAACTTATCATAAATAGCAAAACCGTTAAAAAAAAAAGAAGCTAAATTTGGCAAAAATCACAGCTAAAAGCTATAAGACAAACCGACGCAGCAGCTGAAGCGGAACTCAAAGAGGTCGACGTTTTTAACGTGGCGTTTGTAGATAAATTTAAATGTTCTGAAAAGTATAAAAGTTACAGAGCGTTTAAATCAGAAGGAAATAAAAACATTTAACAGATTCGTCGTCTCATCGGTTGATGTTCTCCTACCGCACTGGGTCAGGGTTCTCCACGAGTTCCAGACGTGGCTGCCTTTCCCGCACATCAGAACCACCTCCCCGAAGAAGGCGCAGGGGACGCCGGCGTCGCCCTCGTGGCCGTAGGCGTTCTGCTCGCAGAGGCGGATGAACTCCGGCGTCCGGGACGTCAGGCACTCCAGGGTTTCGGAGAAGAACCGCCGGCAAACCTGGGAACCAGAACCAGAACGTTCGGCCTCGGCTCGGGCCCGTACAGACGCCGCCGCCGCAGCAAGACGCACTTTGTAAACGTGACTTACTGGGTTCAGAACGAAGACAGGATCTCGAGTTTGACACGTGTCCTCAGAAAGCACAAACTGAGAAATCAGCTGCTGGACGCCTCCTGTCGACACAGAAACAACTTCTTAGTGATTAAAAACTAAAAAAATAAAACATATATAACAATCTGTTAACGTAAAAATATATAATCTGTCCCTCATCATCATCCACCGCCATAAAATCGAGTAATTTCCAGTTTGACTTTAACATCTGGAGTCAAAATGGACACCGAAGCCAACAACTCGATCAGTTTTACAGATATGGAGCTAAAACTGGGCGTGGTAGTAGCCGAGAGTCACCCACAACACGAGCTCCGAGGGCGAAAGGATCACGGGAGATTTCTGTTTTAAATGTTTGTTTAAAAAAAACGGCCTCAAGGGTCAACAAAAAAGGTACAAATTACACAAAACTCCCCGCAGGAAGTGAAATTATCCCTTTATTTGATGTATTTGTTCATTTTTAATTCAAATCTTAAAGTAAATTATGAAATTTATACTTTTAAGACGTAGAGAAGTTCAGTATCTGAGACACGTTTGCAAAAAAATAAATAAAAAAAAGGTTAATTTGACTAATAATGTGCTGATTGTAAATTACTGAAACTGTTTGTACGGCAAGCCCTTTTGTCATTAATTCCCGAGAAGGGAAAATAACATTCTGTTAATTAAAAATACAGATTTCAGTCACAGATAACTTTATAAACAACATGTTTGCTTTGATTAAACCTTCCCGATGACTCATTTTTTTAATATAAAAGGACTTTTTTTTACCGTTTGAAGCGAACTTACGCAGCAGAGGCGTCAACCCGAAGTCGAGTTTCCCACACAGTCCTGTCAGGTCCGAGCTGAGCTCCTGGTCCAGCTCCACCTTCACAATAAAAGCACAAAACGATGGGCGTTAGGGCGCTGCGAGGTGCAAGACTTCCCTCGTTCAGATTTACGCGTTTTATGACATCATCGATTCTGAAAATCAGGCGAATAAAACTTCAAATAAATAATAAAACCTGACGTATGATAACTCATCTTTTATTTGACTAAAACAGAGAAAATACCAAACTTCTGTGTAAAAAAAAGTCAATTTGTATTTTTCCCGATCAGCAGCGGATATAATTACTTAATTTAACTAATTAATTGACGTTTTGGCTCCTAACACAGCTTAGTTGAACCTGCGCTGCCTCTTTAAGAGAATCAGAGGCGGTTTGTCCCAATATGGCCGCCGTAGATGAGCAGAAACATTGTTTTTACATCTTCTGTTTGCTGAAGGAAGCATGTCTGTAAATAACAGCTGAAGTTATAACGTAAAATGTATAAATTTCCAGTGATGAACACGATGCTAATCAGGTTAGCTTCTCTATGGTGTTTCCAATGTTAAGTTAGCATCTATGCTAACTGTTGGTTTCTTTGGCACATGGTTTTGTGCACTCTCATTTATACAAGGAAATATGTAAAATAAGCCAAAGTGGTGTCATAATGTCGTTTTTTTGGTCTGATAAACATCTTAAGCTTGGTGTTTTTTTTTCACACACCTGATAATCGTTTCTAATCGTCACATCGTAGCCGTCTGAGCTGTAACCGAATCGTGAGGCAATTAAGGACTCCCGGGCGCCCTGCGGTCAACGAACCAGCAGTAAACTCCTCGGCACATCCAAGTTATCTACAACTTAATGGGTCAAAACTGTGTCAGGCAGCGAGACGAGGACCCCGGGCACGTCGACGCGCCTGCTACCAGTTGGTTAAAAAAAAACAAAAAAACAAAAGAACCGAAGTGTTGGTTCGGTCAAGTCAACGGCTTTGAAGCAACGTTGTACAGAAAGAGTGGGTTAAAACTTCTTCACGATGATGAGAGAGGCTGGTACGATCGGAAGCATTAAAGCTAAAAAAATCATTAAAAAAATAATTTAGATTTACGTTAAAATGAGTCCAAGAAGACAGTCTCTTCAGAAATAATCCCGTTTTATAAAGTTTTATAATTTCCTTTGAAGCGGACCAGTTTTCTCTGCCGGGAAATCCCTTCGCGTAACGTTTGGCATCACTTACAAATGAACTGCGGCTCGTTTCGAAGCTTCGGAGACGGAGAATCTAAAAAACGACACAAAGTCAAGGCTGAAAAAGCTCCTGAACCGTTCGGCCCGTGCCTGTAAATCCTCGCCGAATGGAGCTCTAATTAAATCTCCTTCCACCGAACGGCGTAACGGGCGGGTTCGGCCCTCTCACCCACAGCCTGTCGATTCCTCCGGGGACGTCGTACCAGGTGACGGAGAGAGGAAGCAGGGAGCTCTTCAGCCTGGTGTAGACGCCGAACCGGAAGATGTGCTGGTACGTGTGGTCGTACGGGAGAGAGACTCTGCCAACAGAAAGCCAAACTTCCTTTAACTTCCTCATTTCTTTTTTTTGTGGGATTAATCTACCATTCCCATCAAACATTACACAACCTGGGAGTCACCTTGAGGAGCCGATCTGGTGCTCAGCCTCCTAAACAAACAGCCGATAACGTCTCCGGGACTCGGAGCTAATAATCAAACACTAAAACTGCTCGGGTTCTGATGGGCGGGGCTTCACGACCTCCCGTCGGGGAATTTAACGCTTTTAGGAGGTCGCAGGTGTCGCCGACCCGACCCTCGGGGTCGTTTGCGTCATCTGGGATTTATCGGATCGAGGCGTCGACTGTCACGAGAGTCAAGGTTGAAGATAAAACCATCTTTTCTTTCCAAAATGAGGACATTAAAAGCTTTTTATGACCGTCGGCTCTTGGAAAGTCCTTCAGAGCTTAAGACGTCTTACTGATTAGAGTCCAAGAAACGAGAAAAGACGTCCAGCTGCCTCCGGATTCGGTGTCTTTAAAGCGGCAGTTCGGATCTTTAGAGCCGAGGTTCGTTATGAGCAGTTAATGCTGTTTTTTTGTGGAGAAATGGTTTAATGGCCGCCTTCAAGCGTCGTGTTAACGCCGTTAAAGCCATCAGTGCTTTTTCTGGTTATTTCAGTCCGTTTCGTCTTGGCCGCTCGTACATCGAAACGTTCGGCTCATTCAGGAGTTTCTGACTTTTAAACTTTGCTAACTTCTACCCATAGAAACGCACAGAGATCCCTTCACCATCGTTTTCCTGTTTCTCTTTATTATTCTTCTTTAACTATTCCGTACGTTTTTCGGCATCTATCGCAGGCCGCAATTTTTAAGCGATTTCAGCCATTCAGGTATCAAAACGTTCAGCTCGTTCAGGAGAAGGGTGCTATGACTTTTGGTATTGATATCTTTTAAGGTTTTTAAAACATTAAGGTTTTTCAGCAACATTCTGAACAAGAGAATTCTTCAGGTGTTCGTAGGCATTGTTCTGCTGTTTCAAGGGTTTTTTGCTTTTTTATTGATTGTTCTGCTGTTTTAATGTCCTTTCAGGCGTTCTTAAGGTTTTTCTGCTGTTTTAAAGGATTTTTTGCTGTTTTTAAGGGTTGTTATGGTGTTTTTATAAATTGTTCTGCTGTTTTAAGGGTTTGTTCTGAAGTTTTACTGGTCTGTTCTGCTGTTTTTAAGGATTTTTTTCTATTTTTATTGATTGTTCTGCTGTTTTAAAGTCTTTTCAGGTGTTTTTAAGGTGTTTTCTGCTGTTTTAAGGATTTGTTTTGAAATGTTAGGATTTGTTTAGCCGTTTTTAGGTTCTCTTCTGCTTTTTAGGATGTTTTCAAAGTTCTTTCAGCTATTTTTCAGGATTGCTGTGCTGTTTCAAGGATTGTTCTGTTAATTTGAAGGATCGTTCTGCAATTTTAAGGGTTTGTTCTGCCTAGTTTCAGCCTCTTCAGCAATCATTTGTGTGTTTCTGGCTGCAGCTTCAACTGTTCAAAACCAACTTGCATTGACATTTCAGCGATTAAAACAGTTCAGCACAGTTTCAGCTTCTTCAGCAGATTTCAATCAAATCATTCAGCAAAAAATCCATCTTCTGCTACGGCATCTTTGCTCTAATTTCCTCTTTTCATGCTACCTTTTAGCATTTAGCTGATCTTTAGCAGCTATCAGCTTCCGGGCAACTCTGCTCCTTTTCAGCGACCGTTCAGCTTTAACAACCTGCATTTCCAAAGGGAACGCCGTCACCCGTTCTGCGTTACAGTTATTCCCCCGGAACTCTGTATTTAACTGCAGCAGTAGAAGCTAGCTGTAGCACTTCCAGCCAGAATAACTGTAAAGCCAAAATGGTGGCCTTAAGAGATCGTATAGAATACTGTTTGCGTCAAATCTTTAAATATTCGGAGGTTAAGATGTTTTAAAACGTTATAAATCTGCTCTGACTAGCCACGAGCTCATCAACTAACCTGCTTCCCGTCCAAACAGAGCTCATTTACCTGCAGCAGGTAAAACAATATTTGTTCGTACAGAGTCTCAGCTGCTAACAGCTTCATTAAAGCTTCAGAACCTGAAGCAGGTGTGGGGTTCTGGTTCAGACCTGCCGTTCTCCACCAGGACGCCGCCGCCGCCGCCCCGCAGGACCGTCTTGACCTTGTTGATGATGATCTCGACCAGCGTCAGCAAGCCGCCGCCCCCTCGCTGCACGGTGATGTCGCAGTCCACGCGGCTGTGGGTGAAGCGCAGGAAGGTGAAGCGGCAGCTGGAGTGCACGTAGAACGGCGAGCCCTCGAAGGGGACGGTGACGCCGCTGCCGAACGTCCTGCAGGTGTCTGACCACAGCGGGGGGAGGAAGCGGTTAGAAGGCGGAGCGCCGAGAGAGAGCGGCCGCCGGTCGAGCCGAAGAGGAAACACTTACGTTTCTGAGATTCAGGCGCCGCCACAAATTCGCCCATTCCAAATGCTACGAGACAAAAAAAAAACAACCAATCATCAAACAATCGTTCACCCGGAGATTCCCGACGAGGCCGGCTGTGGTCAGTGGCTCGTTACGGTCACCACAAGCCTGTGTCTCTCGCTCCCTGGCTGCCAAGGAGACGAGAGGCGGACTGAAATGTAAGCCTCGCTGCGCGAAAACCACGATCTGGACCTGAAAGGTTCTCGAAGCGCGAGCAGCGGGAGACGCAGACGGTCGCAAAATTCAGGTCTGAGCTCAGATAGAGCTGAAGCCTGGGATCTGAGACAAAAACCAGACAGAAGTGAGAGACACGGCGAGGGAACGAAGACGAAAAACCTCCACGCTCTGAGGCAGAGTGTGGACATCATCCGTCAGCGGGACATTCTGCACAAAAAAAGGAAAAAAGTCTGTAAAAATCATGACATGAATCAAAATCCTGACAGGCGTGAAGTCCTCGCGCATTTCACCAAAATCCCATTGACCTCCATCATTTTTCTTCCTCGCACTTCATTTTGAGAATCTCGTCCTCGTTTCGCCGATCGTGATCCAGCCGCAGGTTTTATTTCAAACAAGACGCGAACATTTTGAACAGGATAATAAAGAATAAAAAGGTAATTTAAAACCCAAAAAAGACAAAGAAGACGGAGACAAAAAAAGGACGTGTAAGGAGACAAAAAGGTGACATAATGAGACAAGATGTGTGAATAAAAAAAAACAAACAAAAGAAAGCAAATGGAGACAAAAAGGGACACATAAGACGACAACAAAGATGCATAAAGAGAAAGAATAAGGAGACAAAAGGGACACATTAGGAGACGGAGAGGACAAAGAATTAAGGAAAAGTGAGATAATCAGGAGACAAACGGGATTCATAAAAAGACAAAAAAGGACATCAGGAGACAGAGAGGACACACCGGGAGACAGAGAGGACACGCCGGGAGACAGAGAGGACACACCGGGAGACAAAAAGGACTCATAAAAAGACAAAAAAGAGATAAAAAGGACACATGGAACCAGAGTGTAAGGAGACAAAAAGGAGAAAATGAGACGAGATGTGTGTGTAAAAAACAGACAAAAGAAAGCAAAGGAAGACAAAAAAGGACACATCGGGAGACAGAAAGAACAAAGAATTAAGGAAAAGTGAGATAATCAGGAGACAGAAAAGACACATTTAAACAAAGTAAAATATTTTTGAAAAAGTGTAAAAGTTACAAAACACCAAAAGTCCAGAACGAGCTAAAAGTTCTGATCTACAATCAGCTAAAACAGCCGAAACGACCCTGAAGTAGTCTGTATAAATTTATTTTAGAAATAAAAAGAAAAACGTGATGCTGCTTCAAAACAACCTAATCCTGCTAAAAAATAAAAAATAACAGAAAAACGTAACATAAAAAAGGACGTTTTTTATAAATTGCAGACATGAAATGAACAAATAAACATACAGAAACGGTTCTATTGAGTTATTTGAACCATTTTCTTTTTGGACAAATTTCTTCTGAAAAGCCTAAAAAGAAGATTTATTCGGCACCTGAGAACAGGTAGAAGCAGGCAGCCAGCGTCCATCGCAGCGACTCCATGGCAAGCAGGTGAGACCTGGAGGAAGTGTTCAGGTGGTCGTCGGCGGCGGCGGCTTTTTATACGCCGCGTCCGCGTGCGTCGCCTAGACGAAGACCTCGACCTCTGCGCTCGCGCACGCGTCTTCAAATTGATCCTCCTGCGCAGAAGTTACCAGGAAACTGAAATTTCCAAGACGACAAAGAAGAAACAAGGAACTGAAGACGTTTTTAAAAGCATGTCCTGATTGTTCTGCTGGAAAACACATCTTTAGGGAAATAAACGGGAAAACTGCAGCTTTTCAAGAGTTTGAAACTTGAGTAATTAGAAAACAGTGATTTCCTTGTGAGGGGAACAACTTTCCTTTGCTTCAAATTGCAAGAAAGGGTGAAACTGGAGCTGCTCTTTTATTCCCGTTTTATTCTTTCATTCGCTGTAAAGCCGAGCTGAGGAATGATGAACCAGAATAAGTAAAATATTAAGTTTTGCTGAATGAACAATAGAGGATAAGTTTTGGCAAACACTGGCCGGCCATATAACGCCTGGCAGATTAACAAAAGGCAAACAGAAATAACAAAAAAAGGGGATAATGAGGCTTGACCGGAGTGCATGAACCGGGATGTAGTTAATCATTTTTAAACGCTGGAGATGTCAAAACTCCTAAAGGAGCGGGCTTTCCCCACTTTGTTAAAAGAAATGTCCATAAAAGTCACAAAAACTACAAAAAGGCGGATTTAAACCATAATAGAAGTTAAAATTTGCACTTTTTCAGCATTTAAAATTTGAATTTAAAGCTTCTAATGCAATTTCTACATCAATAAATGACTGTTTGGAGTTTAATCTTGCTTATTATTTTATTTATTTATCATTTTGAATAGGTTTAATGAAGCTTGTGACCATACATGGGGCTGGTAGGTATTGAAAAATGTGAGTTTCTCTTAGTTTTATCTCTTTTTCAGGTATCCATTCCTCATTCTAGACAGTAAACATCTAGTTTTAGCAGAAAGACCCATAGACATAAATGGGAAAATAATGCAGAAAGAATACATTTTCTAAAAAAATCTACGATTTTAACTGTGAACAGGACAAATTGCATTCTAGATAGACAAAATCATCATTTTGGCTAAGAATAACTAAATTATGGACACCTATTTTGAAGATTCTTGCCTAACTATTATATGATGAAAGAGCTTGCCATACCCTACTTGCGTCTTAACATCTATTTGCTTCTATCTCGTTATCTATACCCGCATACTGTATTTTAATATAGCCGAATATTTAATAAAATTACTGTCATTTACGTAATTTTCTATTTTTTTATTCACAAAGGACAAAATAACTTTTAAAAGGTGACTAAAAAAAGGCCCCGTTAAGACTCCGCTTTAAATCTAGCCCACTCAAAGCACCATATGGTCGACGCGCTACGTAACTAAAAACGCGATTTATTTATACAAAACATCAGCTGAAAAACTCAAACTCACACAGATAAAAGACAACATATGTGTTTTTTATTCGGCTATACTTACAAAGTTGTTGGTCAAAGGGAAAAGTCATAAGTGGCAAAGTTTTTTGTGGTAAATTGAAAAGCGAGGTGAAAATGGCGGCCATTTTATTAATTAGAGGCCCGAACTAAGCAGTAGAAACCAATATGTCCTCCGGGAGACACGTCGAGGTCTTTTCTGGATGTCCGTAATTCAGGTTTGTCCTAAAAGTCTCTCCGGTTACAACCGTAGACATAAATATGACTCCGGTTACCACAGCCCGTTCCATCGGGAAGAGAACGGCGTTAAATGCCGCCATTTTGACCTGCGCTGCGTTCAAGTTCATCACGTTAAAAGCCAAACTGGTCAGGTTCAAAGGTCACGGAGGCCTGAGGCGCGTAAGAAACTTATTTTTGTGTTTAAACATTCAAAAATCCACTTAAAAGTTTTCATATGAGTAGATCAAAACGTTCAGCTCATTCAAGAAACAGTTTCTATTGTATTTTAAGTGTTTAACTTTGTTTAAAATAAACTGAATTGTCCTCAGTTTAAAAAAAAAACATCATTCACTTTTAAATCTGCTTCAGCATACTTCCTCTATTTTTGTCCTCTTCGGCTACTTTTAACTAACTATTCTGATACTTTCAGCTGGCTTTTAGTTAGCCCTTTGCAAATTGAAGCTACAGGTCTGCTACTTCTTTTAGTATTTAGCTTTCCTTTGACAATTTTAGCTACCATTCTGTTATTTTGAGCTATACACTAGCTATTTGTTCCTTTTAGCTTATAGCTAGTCCTTTTTACTTTTAGCTTGTAGCTGACCTTTAGCTAGTTCAGCTACAGGTCTGCTATTTTAAGTCTTCAGCTAACTTTTGATACTTTTAATTACCATTCTGTTACTTTTAGCTTTTAGCTTGCCTTTTGCTCCTCTCAGCTTGTAGCTAGCCCTTTTCTGTTTTTAGCTTGCAGCTAACCTTTTGCTACATCTTTTAGTATTTAGCTTAACTTTGATACTTTTAGCTACCATTCTGTTACTTTTGCTTTTAGCTAGCTATTTGTTGTTTTTAGCTTGTAGGCAACCTTTAGCTACACGTCTGCTACTTTAAGCTAATCTTTGATATTTTTAGGGTTTAACTACCATTCTGTTACTTTTAGCTTTTAGCTAGCCTTTTACTACCTTAGCTTGTGGCTAGCCTTTTGCTACTTTAAACTACCGTCCTGCTGCTTTTATTTTTAAGCTAGCCTTTTACTGCTTTTATTGATCTCTTTGTATTTTATATTTTGCTCTTAGCTAGCCTTTTGCTACCTTTAGCTTCTAGCTAGCCTTTTGCTACAAGAGGCTTTTAGCAAGAATGTTGCTTCTGTTGGCTCCTATGGGGTGTATACTTTGGGGGTTGTTGTCTCTCCCTGGACCCAAAAATCTGAATTTATTTTGCTTTTTTCGTATTTTCTCTTGTTAAACAGATAATTATTAATATTAGAAAAATTTTATTATATGATATTATAAATTATAAATATTATAAAATATGATTCTACATCTTCAGAGACCAGGAGATTTGTTTAATTGAGTCTACCAAGATACAACCAGTTTACTTTTACCCTTAACTATCTGTAGTTACTTAGTTACTTTACTACTTTAGTATCCAGAGCGAGTACAGACGTACTTTAAATGATCTAATTATTACTTTCAGGGAGCTTCAGACACAGGAAACATAATAAATTAGATTTAATGGTATTTCTATAAAACAAAAATTAATCTTCAGCTATGGATGTATTTAATATAAAAGGATTGTAAAGGTTTCATTGGTCCTGTAGGGGGCAGCAGAAGCTTGTTTGGTGGTAAATAAATAAAATGTGAAGTTAGTAATAAGCTGTTTGTTTGTTTTATTTTAGCTGTTCCAGCATCAAAACGTTCAGCTCATTTAAGAAATGGCTGCTGTGAGTTTTGGTTTTTGTAGCGTTCATGTTTTTAAAAAAAATTAAACTTTTATTTACAAATATTTCCTCCCATAGAAAAGCACAGAGCTCTTTTCAGTTCCTTCAAAAACATCCTTTTTGAAATCTGGTTCAGATTTCTGCTTTATGTATCATTCTGCATCTTTTAGCTACTCTTGGGCCCCTTTTTAGCTAGTCTTTTGCTACTTTTAGCTAGCATTCTGCTCCTTGGAGCTCTTATCTGCTGCTCTGTTTTTTTTAGTCATCCTTTTGCTACTTTTAGCTACTGTTCTGACACTTTTAGCTGGCCTTCTAACTAGCTTTTTGATATTTTTAGCTAGCATTTTGCTAACTTTGGCTTTTAGAAAGTGCTTTGGTATTTTTAGCTTCTATCTAGTCTTTTGCTTCTCTTAGGTTTTAGCTACTTTTAAGGTAGTGTTTTGCTGCATTTAACTAGCATATTGCTACTTGTACCTTTTGGCTACTGTTCTGACACTTTTAGCTAGACTTTTATTTGCTTTTAGCCAGAATTTTGATGCTTTTAGCTAGCATATTGCTAATTTTAGCTTTTAGCTAGTGTTCGGCTATGAAGCTTTTAGTTTGCCTTTTGTTCATTTTACTTAGCATTTTGCTTGCTTTACCTTTTAGCTAGCCTTTTGGCTAACCTTTTTTAATCTTCCAGGTTTTAGGGAGCATTTTGCTTCTTTTAGCTTTCAGAAAGCCTTCTACTGCTATTAGCTTCTAACTAGCATTTTGATATTTTTTAGATGGCATTTAGCTAATTCTGGCTTAGGATTTTGCGACTTTTAGCTTCAAGCTAGCTTGTTTTAGCTACTCTTTCGCTACTTCAGTTAGCATTTTGCTACTTTTAGCGTTTGGCTACTGTTTTGCTATTTTAGCTATTGTCCTACTTTCTTAGCTAAATTCCAGCTTCTTCAGCAGTTTTTTTAAAAAACTGATTTCCTCTAGTTAATTTTTCTCTTAATGTATATTTTTTCCCTAATAAATCCCTAATGATTTCAGTGAGACGGGGCCCGTCTACTTCCCGGCCGTAATGACCCTCTGTCTTTGCGTCACTCCGACGCGGCTGGTGACGAACCGCTTCCCCGCCCTCCTCTCTCACCTTTCCGCTCCACTTTTCTCCAACTCTCCCATCAGGACCGCCGGAGATGCTGCGATAAATAAAAACAACTCCCCCCCCCCCCCCAGCGGCCAGCTTTAAGGTGGATTAGGAACTTTGACTCCAGTTTTAAGGTGATATATCTCGGGTTGGTTTTAGTTTAGTTTTTTTTTTTCCCCCCCATCAACTCAGCCGCCCCCTTTTCTGTGTTGCATTTATGTCGCGAAAGCAGGTCGACCATGACTACACCCTCCGGAGCATGAGCAACCTGATGGGCGAGCGCTGGAAGAGGGTGAACGACGGAGGGGAGCGGAGTCTCATCAAGGCTCCGTCCAGCGCCAGCCTCGGCAGCCAGGGCGCCGCCGCCGGAGCCGGAGCCGGAGCCCCGGCTCCGACTCCGGCTCCGGCCGCCGCCTCCACCGGGGACCTGGAGCGCGCTGCCCGCAAGCAGTTCCAGCAGGATGTCACGCCCGTATTCGTCTACGTGCTGGCGGCGTTCTCGGCTCTCGGGGGCTTCCTGTTCGGCTACGACACCGGGGTGATCTCCGGGGCGATGCTGATGCTGAAGCGGGAGCTGGACCTCAGCGCCCTGTGGCAGGAGCTGCTCATATCGAGCACCGTGGCCGCGGCGGCGCTGTCCGCCCTGCTGGGCGGCTTCCTCAACGGGCTGTTCGGGCGCAGGGTCTGCATCCTGCTGGCCAGCTGCTGCTTCACGGTCGGCGGGGTCGTGCTGAGCAGCGCTCCAGGGAAAGAGGCGCTCCTGGCGGGGAGGCTCATCGTGGGAGTCGGGCTAGGTAAGATGTCACGCTGCATGTTGTTTATGCAAAAATAAATTAAAAATGTATATATTTACATTTTGACTTCATGACAGACAAACTATTCAAAACTGGAAAGTTGTGTACGGAAGCCGGAAGAGGACATTTTTAGGAAGTTATTTTTATAACAACAATAAACAAAAAAAAAAGACTTTTTTTAATTTCTATATCATACCAAGCTTGTTTTCATGAAATAAAATGAGTTAAAATACGTGTTTATTTAAAGTTATGAACTTATGGAAGCTGAGAAAGGACATGTTTAAAAAAAACTTTATTCAGGACGTTCTGTCTAACGAACAATAACTTATTTTATTAGCTTGTTTTAAGCTTACTTTTAACTTTGTTTATTTATTTTGACCTAAAGTTATGGAAGCCAAGAGGGGACATGTATAGAAATGTTTATTTGAGACATTATCTCGAGAAAACAATTTATTTATTTAGTTTTTTAATCTCACACGAGCTCGTTGTGTAGAGATAAGTGTATTTATTTAGAGAAATATGGAAGCCAAGAGAAGACATATTTTAGGACTTTATTTAGTAAATGAAGCTTTTTTTACTTGAGATAATGAGTTAATATATTTACTGTATTTTGCCTTTATGGAAGCTGAGAAAGGACATAATTAAAAATTTATTTTCGTGTCCTTGTCTCGAGACACCAAGATAAAAAACACTTGTTAACTTAAGAAAATAATTTATTATATTTATTTATTATGACTTCAAAAAATATGGAACCCAAGAGAGGACATACTTTAAAGTTTATTTTTGGGACCCATTTTGAGTTAACGGCTTATTTATCTCCTTAAATCAAAATAAAAGCGCTTCTTTGTTCGAGATAACGACTTTATTTATTTCTTATCTCATAAGCAGCTTGTTTTCTAGAGATAATGAGTTAATATATTTATTTATTTTGACTCAGAAAAGTACGGAAGCCATGTTTAGAGGCGTTATTTTAATCCCTTATCTCAACATAACTACTTATCCGGCTCCTTGTCTCAACATAAAGAGGTTTTTTTATCTTTTCTCTTAAGATCTTTTGAGCATTTTTTGGAGATAATGACTCAATATCTGGACGTATTTCGCTTTAAGTACGGAAGCCAAGAGAGGACATGTTTAGAAGTTTTATTTTAATCCCATATGTCGAGATGAGAAATTGTTTCTTGTCTCTAGGAAAAAGATATTCTCATTTATTTTAAAAGAAAGAATGCGTAGAGATCTATTTTTATGATCGTATTTTGGATTAACGGATTATTTCTTTATTTCGAGTTGACGTCACTTGTGTTCTGAAGTTATTGATCCTTTATCTTGTTTTCTGGAGATAATTTGTTTATTTATTTCGACTCAGACAGCAGAGAGGGATGTGATTTTTATGACTTTTATCTGGTAATTAGCCGGCTGGAAATGAAGCACGTTCTCTCCCCGCCAGAAGCTCTGCGGTTCCTTTTAGTGCTCTCCTACGATAATCATCCCTGCTGGGCTGCGGCCATGTTTCTGACGGCTGTAATGGACCTAATGTGGCGACAGGAAGACCGCTTTCCTTTCCTTGCTCTTCTTTTTCTCTAAAACGTCTTCATCCGTCCGTCCGTCTGTCTGTGGAGCTCTAAGTTAATAACTCCTTACATAGAAATGTCAAACTGCACAACTGGACACCTCATAGGTCGAGGGTGATCCCTATTGATTTCAAGGTGTCAAGTCAAAGGTGATGACTCCTCTGTGAAAACCGTTTTTGTCTTCTAACTCGGCAGCCGTGTAACGTGGGAATGTCAAACTTCACAGCTGGACACCTCACCTGGCAAGGGTGATCTCTATTGATTTCAGGGTCAAAGGTCAATGTCACAGGTCACTCCAGCTCCAGACACAGACACGTGTACTCAGGATTGTTGTGTGAGGGAAGCCTCAACAGTTTTTTGTTACGGTTGGAGGTTCTCTTGTTTCTTGGCGTCATAATTTAAACACCTGCGGTGGTTTTATTTTGAAAGTTCCCGTTACCCAAAACGAATTGACGGATTTTGGTGGTAGCGACCCTACTTACGCCTTGATGCATTCACAAACCAAAATGGAAGTCGGTACGGCGCTTATTTTTTGCGTTTTCAAGTTATTTAGTTAATACCGTCTTGGATTTTGATAGGGACCTTCCTTACGCCTCGATGCTTCCACGCCGAAACAGACCTGAAAGTCGTGTGCTTTTATTTTGAAAGCCGCAGCCTTAAAGCAACAGTTCATATGTTACAAAGTGGGGTTCTGTAAAAAGGTCATAATCGTCTAACCTGCTGTAGATAGCTAGTTTGAGGAAAACGGAGTTTAATTCTGATCTGATTGACGAGCTAACGGCTAATCTGAGGAGGACAAAGATTAAAGTAAATATAATAATAATTTCATTCAAATACATTTTTATAAACTTTTACTTTTCCTTCAGTTTGACATTAAAAAAGTTATTTCTGTAGAATATTAGTGGCAACATTAGCTAGCCGTTTTGGCTCAGGTTGGGGTACTTTTGGCGGGAAAATATTAATATTTCTGGTGAAATAACCATTAAATGTAAAATCTTTGGCAGCGTAAAGGTTTTCTTTGCCTAAACTGCTCTGATTCGTTTAAAATTGGAGCCGATTTAATCCAACTTCATTGGTTTTAACCTTTTATAAAAGATCCGGTTGTCTGTCAGCAAAGATCAGGTAAAAAAAACTAAAGAACAGATTTGGATGAAATGTTCAGGAAAGGCATCATGACACCCGACCCGTCGGAGCCGGGTTCTTACAGATAACGGGACGCTTTCTGGCACCGGGGCCTTGGTCGCGCTAACAAGGCACCGCCTTCCGTGGACGTGGACGCCAGGTTCCAGGAAGTCCAGCCGCTTGACGTTCGTCTCAAACTGAACCGAGCAAAAAGGTCACCGGAGCCGTTTGTCAAACCAGGAAAGGCCGCACGCCGCCGCGGCATAACATGTCCGCTCCTGACCTTTGCCTCAGGACGGGCTCTGTTGTCCCGAAGCAGACGTTTGACACCGATAAGCGCTTCAGAGGCTCGGCAAATTCAATCTGATTATATTTGTAAAAGAGTGTGTCAGTCTAAAATAAATAAAAACTATTTTATTTAAGCTGTTTGACGTGACGAAACGAGCCACAGTGAGGAATAATGAGTTCATATTTTCAAATTCTCCGTCTCAAAAGCTTCAAAATGAGCCGTAGTTTGATGAAATGTACCGATTTGTCACCCGGCAACGGGATCAGGAGAGCGCCGGCTTGAAAACTGGATTTTTATCCGTCTGGAGGGACGTTGTCTGGAATTCCAGCTCCGCGTTTAAAAAAAACGGGGAATCCCAGAGCTTCACCATGGCGGTGAACATTATACAAAGGGATTTCCGGAATCATTTTCAAAGGAAATTCATAAGGAAAGGATTATTTCCTGTTAGAAAACTTCAATTTTGCCATTTTAGTTACCGTCTTCATTTTAAAACAAACCTCAGTTACAGAAAGAATCAATATCTGCTTGTTTTATCCACCGCAGCCGAGCTCAAAATATACAAATATATCTAAAACATGCTTTTTTTATACAAAAAAAAGCATATTTTAGATATATTTGTATATTTTTTTAATGTTCATGTATTAAATTGTTGGATAAGAGGTTTAAATATTATTTGTTTGTGATAAAAAGTGTCAGTCCTCGCAATTCTTACACCGATGGGACACATCGGAGGCAATGAGGGGTGGGACCCGCCGGGAATCGAACCTCCAGCTCTCTCATTGTAGGACAACTGCTCTAACCGCTGATCCACTGGGCCCCAAACAACACCAAAGAGCTGTTTGACTTCTTCAGTTCTGATTTTAAATTCCAAGCGCAGCTGTGCAGCCATGCAGCTGCAGATGCAATTACGCTTTAAATCGATTCCATCTGTCATTTTGCAGATTGCATCCATCTCATTGTGTTTTTGAGCGGTTTAAAAAGCTTCGCAGATTGCTTGTTTTTTTTTTCTTTTAGGTTCAGTTTAGCTTTTGTTGCCCGCGGCGTCGGTTATTATTTGTCCTCTCGCACGCAGACAGGAGAGACTCGAGACAAAGAGACGCGCAGTCCCCCTCGCAGCGAGGGCATAATCATGTTGTCTTGCTAAATTATCCAGCATTTGCGAACGCTGCAATGTTTTGTGCTCAGAAACGGTTGAAGGGTTTGAAAAAAGAATTATCCCCGTTAATTACATTGCGATGAAATTTCATTACTGGGCGGCTTTAATTGGTTGGTTAACATAATGAAGCCTGAAGTCTTGTCCTAACTCGCCGAATGCCACGTGCGCATTTAATGAAACCTTGTTTATTTGCATTTTTGTGCTGAAAAGTGGAAATTCAATCACTAAAATCCCATTTAATCCCTCGTTCTTAGCTTTGCTCGGATGGTTTGCACAATCACGACAAGGTTTAGGCTTTAGTTTTTTTATTTATTTGTTTATTTCTACAAATAAAGATATTTTAGGAGTATTTTTCAAACAAAGTTAAACCAAACGTTACTTGTATTTGATGAAATCAGTTAATCCATCATGAATAATTTGTGTTATATGAGGCTAACCTTTAATTTGTGGTGCTAGTTAGCCTAAATGGTGCTAATTACATGAACACAAGTAATTAGCACTAGGCTAACTAGCATGTGGCTAACTACAGCAAAATTTGTTTGCAGTCCATTGTCCTTACTACTAGCTGCTTCACCAGCATTAACTAATGTTCAAATCACGTCTTCCTCCATTTTCTTTAGTTTAGCATCATTTAACTGCTAACTAACTGCTAATCACCGATTTACCAGAATTACAGTTAGCATATTTTGGTCTTGCTGGCCTAAACGACACAAATAAAAGTAACGAGCAACAAAAAGCCTAACTACTTAAAAATTCATCTGCGGTTTCTTGTACTTACTACAGACTAATTGACCAGCATTACCAGTTAGTCAATTTGTCGCTAGTTAGCCCAAATGGCACAAATAACATAAATAAAAGTAGTAAGCGTCATATAGGCTAATTAGCATTAGCATGTGGCTAACTAGTGCAAAATGAAACTGCGGTTTTTATAGTTACGACAAATGAATTCCCCAGCATTACCAGCTAGCTTATCTGGTGATGGTTAGCAAATATGATGCTAACTACATAAATAAAAGTAATTAGCGCTATATAGGCTAATTACTAACTAGCATGTGGTTAAAAACAGCATAATTTGTTTGCAATTAATTAGGGCAACATGTAACAACCATATGCTAGTATAGTAGCATATATGCTACTAAATAGGGGAATAAGAGTAATTAGCGCCATGCAAGCTAATTAGCATGTGGCTAATTGAAGCTAAATTTATTTGCAGTCCATTATATGTACAACAAACTGATTCACCAGCATTACCAGTTAGCTTATATGATTCTAGTTAGCTTAACTGATGCTAACACGTGAATGAAGATAATTAGCGCTATGTAGGCTAACTAGCATGTGGCTAATTGAAGCTAAATTTATTTGCAGTCTGTTATCTGTACAACAAACTGATTCACCAGCATTACCAGTTAGCTTATATGGTGATAGTTAAATTATAGTGCTATTAAAATGAATAAAAGTAATTAGCACTTTAATAGGCTAACTAGCATGTGGCTAACGACATCAACATTTGGTTTTACTTTATTATCCTTACTACAAGCTGCTTGACCAGCATTATCTGTTTTTCAGATCATCTGTCTTCCTCCATTTTCTTTAGTTTAGCATCAGAAACATCCAACAGAACCCGTACAGTTGAGGTCACAGCGACTGATGACGGCAAATTGGACTTTAGTCCAACAAAGGCAAAAGATTTCATCAAGAAATAATTCACCCACTACCCCTATGGTTTAAAGGGTCACTCAGACTTCAGATAAAGTGGTCAGACTAGGAAATTGGATTGAAGTTTTCATTAAAAAAAGATTATTTCCAAAACATTCGAAGTCCTAGTTCTGCATGACTAACCTCAAAAATGAGATTCAAAATAAAAATCCAATTTGGAGACAATGTTTTGTTGAACACTTTGAAAAAAAAAAAGATCTGTAATTGCTAATTTTCATTCCTTGTCGAATTTAATTAGAATTAGAACATTTCTGCATTTTGAAAGCCCCGACAGCAGCTTCTTTAGTCGTCTTTTGTCTGTATTTTTACCAGAATGATCCCTTTTCTTTGTGTTTGGAGTGGCCGGTGGTGAAGTGCCTCCGTCTCCGTCTGATCGAGGGAATCGGCGCCCGGCTTCGTCCTTCGTGTCTCCGGGCGCCGTTCGCAGGACCCAATCAGATACTTTGTTCTGAGCTCTGAGGCTCAGATTGAGCGGGCGATGGCGTTCGGCCGTTTGAGTGTTTGATTACTGGCAGCGGGGAGCTCGTTAAAGGCGAACGGAGGGCTCTTCCAGGGGATTTATAGTCGAGTAAAGCAGCAGAAAATGCTGTTTTCTTCAGGATCAGTCTGAGAACCGAACACTGAAGCTACAGATTCGTTAACACAAGTCGTTAGAAACAGAAACAACGAATTAAAGGCCGAGGATTCATCGAAGGAATGCATATCACCCACCGCCTGTCTCGTTAGCTTTGGACCAAGATCGCCTCGTCAAATCGTTGAGCTACCATGCTGCATTTTTTAGCTTTTAGCTGCAGTTTTGCTCCTTTTAATTAGTTTTGATAAATTTAGTTGTTTAAAGTTTTGGTCATTTTAGCATTAGCTATTGTTTTGCTAGTTTTAGCTACAGTTTCACTAATGGTAACTTGTAGCTAATGTTTTTGATTATATTTAGCTTTCACATACAATTTCGCTCATTTTAACGTTTAGCTAAAGTTTTGCTACATTTAGTTTTGAGTTACGGTTTTGCTGCTTTTAGTTGTTAAAGATTTGCTACTTTTAGCGTTAGCTATTTTTGTCAATTTAGCTTTTAGCCACAGTTTTGCTAATTGTAACTTGTAGCTAAAGTTTTGCTCCAGATAGCTTTGAGTTACAATCAGCAAAACTGCAGCTAAAAGCTAAAATGAGCAATACAGTAGCTAACGCTAAAAGTAGCTAAATTGTGACTCAAAGCTAGCTGAAGCAAAACTTAAGCTACAAGTTAGCTTGTAGCTAAAGTTTTGCTGTTAGGAACTTGTAGCTAATGTTTTGGTATGTTTCGCTTTAAATTACGGTTTTGCTACTTTTAGTTGTTAAAGTTTTGCTAATTTTAGCATCAGCTGTTGTTTTGATCATTTTAGCTTTTAGCCAATTTTTCCTCCAGTTAGTTTTGAGTGATGGTTTTGCTCCTTTTAGCATTAGCTATTGTTTTGCTAGTTTTAGCTACAGTTTTACTGATTGTAACTTGTAGCTAATGTTTTTGATTATATTTAGCTTTCATGTACGATTTTGCTCATTTTAACGTTTAGCTACTGTGTTGCTAATTTTAACTTGTAGCTGAAGTTTGGCTCCATCTAGCTTTGAGTTACAATTAGCAAAACTGTCGCTAAAAGCTAAAATGATCAAAACAATAGCTCACACTAAAAGTAGCTAACTTATAATTAGGGAGAGCAAATTCTTTAGTAAAAGTTAGCTTGTAGCTAAAGTTTTGGTATGTTAATCTTTTAGTTACGGTTTTGCTACTTTTAGTTCTTGGTTAAAGTTTTGCCAATTCTAATATCAGCTATTGTTTTGATCATTTTAGCTTTTAGCTAAAGTTTTCCTCCAGTTAGCTTTGAGTAACGGTTTTGCTACTTTTAGCATTAGCTATTGTTTTGCTAATTTGAGCTTTTAGCTAATGTTTTACTACATTTACTTTCAAGTTATGGTTTTGCTACTTTAGCATCAGCTGTTGTTTTGATCATTGCAGCTTTTATTTACTGTTTTGCTCATTTTAACTTGTAGCTGATATTTTGCTCCGTTTGGCTTTGGGCTTTTGCTTTTAGCATTAGCTTTACTTTAGCTACTTTTAGTTTCTGATCTTCAGCACAGATTAAACTTCACAACAGACTTTTTCAGATTCACATTAGCAGCTTCAGAAGCTGAAAACAGGCGAACATTTGAGCCTCTGAGGCAGAAACGGCCGATAAGCTGAAGTGAGACGATAAAATATTGATCCTCGCTGACGTTAGCTTTAGCGGGCTTTAACGAGTTTTGTTTAGAGCAGCCGATTCGAGGCTGAAGGACACGGAGGGAAAATGGCCAAAAATGTAAAGGGATGTTTTGTTTTCGTGCAGGACTCTGTGTCTGTGTTAGCAAAATGTCTCCATTTGGGCTTAAATGAAACTCCGAGAGAGCGGTCAGTGGTTGTAGATTAAAGGGTTTTAGAAACGGGAACGGCGGCGGGCGACATGCATTCCTCCTTGAAACGTTTTGGTTCTTCCTGCTCACGCTGAGCAGGAAGGTGTGAATTTTTAAGTGACTCAGTGTTTGTAACAGCTTTGAGATGTTGTTGCTTCTTCTTGGGGGGAAATAAAAAAAGAAAATGATATAAACAAATAAATAAATAAATGTAAAAATAAACATGGACTCGCCTCCCCGGAGCTGCCACACTCTGAGGTACACGCTTAGAGACGAGAGCGGCTGCTTTCCCCTGCCAAGTGGTCTCCGTGGCAACGGGTAGCCACGTCGTCATGGCGGCGGTTCAGGGCAGGGCGCCCACGGGAGATGGTGATGGTGGAGGGAGCGAGGTGGGGGGGAAAGGGGGCGGGGCCACAGAGAGCGGCGGCTGTCTATTAATAGAGCCAATCAGGAGGCAGCTGTGGATGGTGTCAGTCACCTCATCAGACACGTCCTGACACACACACACACACACACACACACACACACACACACCGTACATGTGTGTTTCTGTTGCTACTTTACTCATAAAAGGTAAAAAATTTGTCTTATTTTTGCAATAAATAACAAAGTAAGCCCAATCTAACATATTATTTGTTTATTTATTAATAAAAGTAATTATTTTTAAAGTTAGGTTCATTTTAAATTGTTTACTGATTTGTGTTTTTGTTTTGGTTTTTGTTTGTTTGTTTTTTTCCGGCCAAACCAGAAACATCTGAGAAGATGACAGGCTTTGAGATTGAAATTGAAACTAAAATTTAACATTTTTAAATCATTTTGTTGTTTTTTTTAAAATAAATTTTGCATCTTTTTCTCTGTTTTTCACCTCATATCCACCATAAACTCCCATCAAAGAGCCCCAATGGTAACATTTAACATTCAACTACACGATTGAAGGTTATAGGTTAGGGATCAGGCTCAGCTACTACCGCCTTTCAGCCGCGGAGAACTCGTTCCTCCATCTTGTTTCCTGTCTCCCGCTGTGCAGGCGTGGCCTCCATGACGGTGCCCGTGTACATCGCCGAGGCGTCTCCTCCGCACCTCCGGGGTCAGCTGGTGACGGTCAACACGCTCTTCATCACCGGGGGGCAGTTCACCGCCAGCCTCATCGACGGCGCCTTCAGCTACATGTGCCGAGGAGGGTGGAGGTCAGGCTGACGGCGGCGCCGTTTTAAACATTCGGCTCGAACAGAAGCAGTCGATACGACTTTATTATTTAACTTTATTTTCAAACTTTTTCCCCATAGAAACACATGGAGATCTGTTCAATTGTTCTTTTAATTCTGCTTCAGAATTCTGACTCTGTTTTTAACTTCATTTGCTAATTTTACCTTTTAGCTGTGTTCTGCTACATTTAACATTTAGCTACTGCTTTGCTGGTTTTCTCTTTTAGCTGTGGTTTGCTACATTTAGCCTTTAGCTACAATATTTATCAACGTTAGCTTTGAGATACAATTTGCCATTTTTAGCTTTCAGCTATGGTGTTGCTACATTTAACATTTGGCTACTACTGCTTTCCTAATTTTAGCTTTTAGCTACAGGTTTTGCTAATTTAGGCTTTTAGTTGAGTTAATTTTAGCTGTCTCTCCACCTCTCACCTCCACCTGTCGCTCCACCTCCCACCTCCACCTGTCGCCTCCACCTGTTCCTCCATCTCTCACCCTCACCTCTCACCTCCACCTGTCTCTTCGACCTGTCACCTCCACCTGTCGCTCCACCTCTCACCTCCACCTGTCGCTCCACCTGTCACCTCCACCTGTCTCTTCGACCTGTCGCTCCACCTGTCACCTCCACCTGTCTCTTCGACCTGTCGCTCCACCTGTCACCTCCACCTGTCTCTTCGACCTGTTCCTCCACCTCCCACCTCCACCTGTCTCCTCCACCTGTTCCTCCACCTGTTCCTCCACCTGCAGGTACATGTTGGGTCTGTCGGTGGTCCCCGCGGCGCTGCAGTTCCTGGGCTTCCTCTTCCTGCCGGAGAGCCCCCGCTGGCTGATCCAGCGCGGACTCACCCAGAAGGCCCGCCGGGTCCTCAGCCAGATCCGGGGCAACCAGAACATCGACGAGGAGTACGACAGCATCAAGAACAGCATCGAGGAGGAGGAGAAGGACAGCGGCGGAGGTAAGATTCGCCCTGTGAGACTGTGACCTCCTGAAGGACGCCGTCGGTTCGAAGCGTTTCATGAACAGCAGCTCAGACACGAAGCACGAAGATGGCGAGTCATCAGGCATCAGGCGAGTCGTGACCTCGAGCGCTCTCCAGTCGCTTTGATGTCCTCCTCGCTGAGCCCGATCAGACCGATTCTGTTCTCCTCCCGCGGCTCGTTGAAGCCGTCCGGTTGATGAACATTAAAGGCTGCATTCCTTCTGAGACGTCCTGACCTGTCAATCAAACGGTCTGAGCAGTAAAAATGTGACATCAGCTGGTCTGACTCACATTCGCTTTTCCTTTTTCTGTTTTCTCTTGTGAGACGTCTAATTTACTCACAGTTACCAGAATTCAGTCATTTCACCACCAAAACTAGTGTTACTTTGTGGGTTTGTGTTGCGTGGAATACAAAATAACTCATGAAGAAGACACGTGACGTCACTTCCTGTTAACATCAGAATGCCGGGAGCGTGCAGGAGCAGCGACCGAAGCCAAAATGTGCGCTAATGCTTCACATTTGCCCACAAAGATTTCAGCAAACCAGTTTCCTCCCCA
>NC_051447.1:17682987-17684619 GCF_001649575.2 Kryptolebias marmoratus | reverse complement strand
AAAAAAAATCGAAACTTTTAGGAAAATGCCCCGCGAAATCAGGCATTTTAGCCGCAACAATCACAATAAATGCCCGCAAAATCCTGGAGGGACTGACTAAACGATCAGAGGTTTAGGACAATTTCGCTCTCAATAAAGGGAAAAAATAAACTTGTTTGTAAAGCGGAGCTCACAGATCATGGAAGCACTCCTGTGATGCACGACGGTTTAAAGATGAGGCACGTCGGACATCTGGAAGCAGACAGAGTTATATATAATTATCTGATTCATAATAATAAATGACTAATTGACGTTCAGAAGAGTCGTTAGTTGCAGCCCTAAAGAAAGATTTTAGGTGGAAAAGTGGCTGAATAAATCAAAGATCGATTCTGTTTTGGAGCAGCTGAGAAATATTTGCTGCCTTGTTTTTGTTTTCTCTGACCTTTGCTCGGCGGCACGCTCGCCGCCGTTTGATACGAGGCGGCGTGTGCAGACGGTATTGAACGACGGGTGCTCTGTTAGCCGACACTGTCTGTGTTACACTCCAGATCTTCACCTGTAATCCCTCTTTAATCTGCGCTCAAACAAATCCAAGCAGGAGCTCCCTCACGGCGAGACGAATGAAAGCACGCGAAGCTGTTCCTTTTTAATTTATCACACGCTCTGTCTGCTTATCTGTTAGTTTGTTTTAGTGCAATCGCACTAAAAACACACGATCCGTGCGATAAAGTCAGAGCGGTTTGAGTCTGAATTACACAATTTAACATAATTATTCTGAAGCTGATAGAGAGAAATGAATGAAAAAAGAAATCGAGAGATAACAGTTAATTTGAAAGGTAATTACTGAGCAGAATAACAGTCATGTTAGCGTGGGTGTCTTGTTTTAATTAAACAGGAAACTGCTCTGATCGTTAGAGAAACGCATGCAAAGAGAATTTACTCCTTTTATGGTAGAAGATATTATATATATATATATATATATATACAGTATTTATGAGTTATTGTTGGGATCTGCAGTTCTAATTACTGAGGCGAACGGCCGCACAATGGCTGACATCTCACCAATATTCTGATTCTTTTGTTTCGTTCTGGGCAAATTAACTGACGACGTGACGGAACACGGCGTCTGGGAGAGGAGATGATTCTGACGAGCCTGGGAGTCTCAAAAAATGGCAAAGAAGGAAAAAAACAGAAACAGAATCCCAAACAGTTTAGAGAAACATGCAGAAAGCGAAGGCTCTGAGAGCAGGACGACCTTTGAACTCGTATATTGGAGTGGGCCGGGCTGGGACATGAAGGGCAACTAAAAATCAACACATAAATGGACTCTCTGATTGTACTTGTGTAAAAAACTGAAACCAGTGTAGTTTTTTTTCCCTTTCAGCTCACCGTATGTTGGTCCAAATGATCTTCTTTTCAGTTATTATTACTTATTGCACTTCATGGCTGCAAACAAACCAAACAATACAAAACAGAGCTGCTCCTCATGTTTGATCAGTGTTCAGATGGATGGATGGACAGATGGATGGATGGATGGATGGATGGATAGATGGATGGATGCATGGATGGATGGATGGATGGATGGATGGATGGATGGATGGATGAACGGATGGATGCATGAACAGATGGATGGATGGATGGATGGATGGATGC
>NC_051447.1:17654843-17665990 GCF_001649575.2 Kryptolebias marmoratus | reverse complement strand
GGATGGGTGGATGGATGGATGGATGGGTGGATGGATGGACGGATGGATGGATGGGTGGATGGATGGACGGATGGATGGATGGATGGATGGACGGACGGATGGATGGATGGATGGACGGACGGATGGATGATACGTTTAAACTTCAGTTTTGTCTCCAACCCAACAAAGAGGAGGAAGTACAAGTGGGAGAAGTAAGATGACTTTGCTGACACTTGCGTTATATCTTCAATCAAAAGGAAATATAGTGTTCATTCATTCATTCATTCATTCATTCATTCATCTTTCCTTCTCTTAGTTGTGCTGCGAATAAAGAGAATCATATTTCCGTCTCTAAAACTCAGAAATAAATTTGTGCTCCTTTCTTCTCACACAACAATTAGTTCATCTGAACCTTTTGTGATTCGTTGTTTTGCGTTCTCCTGAAGCCGATTCTTATAAAGAAAGCTCGACGGTTTCCATGGAAACTATACTTCACACTAAAGGGTCACCAGTAATTAAACATTTCTCTCTTTCACACGAGTACAACAGATGACGAAACATACGGCACAAACATGAACACCTCAGGAACCTTTGGAAAAGAATTACATTATTTTTAAAGTGTTTTTTTCTTTAAGGAAGCCATATTGCTTCCAGCTACAGTTTCCGTCCGATTAGTTAGTGCTCAGCCGTGACTCTCAGCTACTACCACACCAAATCTGTAACAACAACTGAATTATTGCCAATTTTCTGTTGCTTTCCCAGAGTTTCAATAAAACTCATTTCGTGGTTGTTGCGAGCGGAGGGCGCGATTTTATCCGCCACCAGGCGCCGGATGGCGGCCTCCATCGAAGATACTTTGGCAATCCCAACTAGTTGGGGAAACTCTGCTTTCTGGTTTCTGTTTTGCTTAAAAATACAGTTTCCTGAAATGAATGGGGTGGCTGGTTTACATATAAGGTGGTTGCCATTTTGGATTTTGACATGGCAACCCAATTTTCAATAATAACCTTAGTTATACCTCGACCAAGGGGTGGGCAACCCTGGTCCTCTTTGGGCCGCTGTCCGCCATGTTTTACTTGTTCCTCTGCTCCAACACACCTGCTTCATGGTTACATCACCTCTTCATGTTCTGCAGAAGCCATTGATTTAAATCAGGTGTGTTGGAGCAGAGGAACAAGTAAAACATGGCGGACAGCGGCCCAAAGAGGACCAGGATTGGACACGCCTGGTCTGGACGCCTCCACACAACAAAATGGAAGCCAGTTTGTCGCCTTTTTTTCAAGCTATCCAGCTCATCTCTTTGCGTTGCCATGTGTGGGATAAAGCATGAATTAGGAGAATGATGCCTAAAATGTTAAAGTTTGCTGCTAACTTTAACAGATCAAATGTGCAGAATGGTAGCTAAAAGCCTTAATTAACACGAGAAGACATAAATAGAGAACCATGTTTTTCTCCATGTGTTTCTATGGGGGCGTCCATTCTTAGAAATACTGCACAACGTCGAAAGAAAAACCAGCATTTTCCTTCATGTTTATCCAATAAAAACAAAACAAGCGTGTTCAGCTCAGGAGAAGTGTGAACAACAGAAAATAAATAAATAACTGATTTTACGGCGTTATTGTCGCTGCTTCTTCAATAAGAGGAGCGCTCGGGAACGCACGACCTGATGGATGTCGGGCGGTTTTTAGTGTTTTAGTGTTTTCTCCCTCCGGCTCATCAATAATTCAAGACCTCCGAACGTTTTATGAAACTTTGCTGCTCTGGGTCTGATTAAACCAACCTGAATGAGACCAAGACTCTGTATCGATGACGATCAGTGTCACTGGAGTCACTAAAAAGAGATGTTTTGGCCATTTTCGCGAGGAGAGGATCTGACTGCGGCAAAAAGAAACCAACAAACCCGCAGCAGGTGAGACTGACGGGTAACGAGGAACAGGTGAGGTGGGCGTGGCTTGCTGACTGGCACGGGGGAACATAAAGAAGCACAAAGAACCACAAGAACCTGACAGTTTGGGCCACCTTGGGGGTGACTCTCAGCTACTACCACACCAGATTTCAGTTTAATATCTGTAAAACTGGCTGTTTTTTAATCATGTCTGTGTCTGCTAATGGTTGATTAGCTGTGGCGGACATTTTGGATCTTGAATGGGGCTGTCTCCAAACGTGAATCAGCAGCAGATGCTCCCCGGCGGTTCGGGAGATATTTTGCTGACAGGCGAACGCGCCGGCGGCTGCAGAATCCGCCCTTCGCTCGTTTAACCTCAGACTCGTCCAGGCGGGGGTCGCCAGGAGCACTAATGAGCCGCTTGGTGGGGGTCAGCCGGATCGGAACTCCCGGCTGGGAGCTCGTTCCGGACGCTGCATTAATGGAGGACGCGGAGCGAGGCGAGACCAGATTAGGGAATTATCTTTGTCTCCCATCCTCGCCTTCAGACTGTAAAGAGCGGCTCCACATTTGGTGTTTAATTACGCTCCGCTGCAGAGTTGCACTGATCTTTATAAGCGCAGTGGTTGCAGTGGTCATTACTTTAGTTTGTTGGGGTTTTTTTTGCTGAAAAATCAATCCTTTTAATCCCCACCGAGGAGCCGCTTATCTGCTCGCTGCAGAACGAATAGGTAAGCTAAAACGTTGGACAAACGTTAATTAGCTTAAAGATTTGTGGGACAGAGGGCTGAACGAGCTCAGAAGGAAACCGAGGACTCGGAGAAGGGAAACGAAGGAATCTCGAAGGAATCTGATTCAAAATAGCCTCCTAGGAGAGCTGAGCGAACACAAAAATGGCCACAATCCAGTCAGTTTTAGAGATACGGAGCTGAAGTTTGGTGTGGTAGTAGCTGAGAGTCACCCAACATGTTGACATCACAGGAGACGGGCGACATAAGATGATTTTAGTCTGTGATTTTGTCAGGTTCTTCGTTTCTGTCTTCTGTCAGTTAGAGTTAAGCTCCTCCCATCTCGACTCTGATTGTTTTGAGAGATTCCAGAGGAACCTGAAGGCCTTTCCACAATGTCGGCTCTCAGGTTGGCAAGAAATGCGTAGTTTTTCTTCTCGTAGCAGCTTCTCGACACCGTTTCTCGCAGGGGTTTGCTCCAAGCGTCGTCTGATTGGTCAGAAGTTGCTTATGAGGAGAAGCTGCCGAGCTTTAATGGAGCCATTTTGCTTCTGCTGTTCCGCTGAGAAGCAGCTGTTAGAAAATCCAGCCGTCTTTACGGCTGTTCCAGGAAAGCTTAGAAACCTGTGAGCTTAAAAGGAGACACAGGCGGCTCTTCGTGGTCATGGAGGCCGGGAGGAAGTGCGTCTCGGCCGGGCGGCGGCGGGACACGTTCGCTTCCTTGTTCATTGTCAGATTTGCAAATGTTAAACGGCGTGTTCTGCCTCAGTCGGTTTAATAAACACGTCTGGTCACGGTGAGGGAGGCAAACATCTGTACGAGGACAGGAGAGCTGAGAAGCCGGCGGGAAGAAACCCGTTTTTAACGCCGCAGGAGGAGGGAGGAGCTTCCCGCGGAGCACGCCGGAGCCTCGATCTGCTCACAGGTCTGTCAGAAATCAGGTTCCGTAACGAGGAGTTCGTGACATTTTCATCCGTTTTATTTGAGCGAACTGAATAAAAACGAACAAAAGATGAATGTTTTTGCCTTTCAGAGCATGAAAACCTCCAAGGACAGAGCCGTCCTCTCTGGTCTCTGACATCAGGCTTTTTTCTCTTCTTTGTGAGGAGAATAATCACTACGTGAAGCACGAACAAAAACAGGGTTATCAGTGGTTAGAAATACAGAAAACTGATGTTAATTTAAGGTACGTTAATGAGAACTCGTTGAAGTCGCTGAGTTGTCCTCTAGAAGGAAGAGATTCCTTCCTTTCTTTGGTGCTTCTGATCAGATGATGGTCTCTGCAGGGAGAGCCGAGGTTTCGCTGCGCCTCTGATGATTCTCGGTTATATAAGCCGCTTCACTTCTTTTATTTATTTTTCCTTCACACCTAAAAGTAGAAAGAGTTCCTCCGCCCCGGCGGCACTTTGATTTTTCCATCTCGCTGTCTTCCCTCAGCAGAAACGCAGAAACGGCCTCCCGTCCGTCTCCAGCTGTTGGGGGGATGCACCCGGACAGGTCTCCAGTCCATCACAGGGACACTTGGGGACAATTTATGCCCCTTTTCCACTGGCTCTACTACAGAAGCCCCGCTCTACTCAGCCCGGTTTGGCTCGGCTCTGTAAGAAATGCATCGCGTTTCCACCGGACAGTTTGGTCGGTAGCAGAGGAACGCCTCCTCGTGTTGCGGGGGGTACGCTAACGAAACTTGGTGCAAGTTGTGTAAACAACTAAAGTGCTATGAGCAACGTTGGCCCTGTATTGTTGCTGTTTTTTTAAACTTATGGGGATTCTCCTGAGACTTCAGGAAGAGAGGCGCAGTGGAAGAAATGCTCTGGATGCCACCATTGTTGCGCGGAGTAGGACAGCTGTTATCCGCCGGAGATTTCAGGCTTTACAGCGCCTTCAGCTGGGGGACAGACGGCAGAAATGCTGCAGGGTAAGCTAACGCTGTTGGTTATATTCCTACCTTCGCTCTTTATGCTTGCATCTGGTCACACCCACGACCAATGAGTGAACAGGAGCTAAGCTTGTGCCACCCACCCGGCTGGCCCTACTCCGAAGCAGGGACCAAAGAAGCAGGGACCGGCCTCGAAAAAATGCCGGTGGAAACGCGCACAAAGCAAGTGGAGTAGAGTGGAGCCGGGACCTTTAGAGCCGGTGGAAAAGGGGTCATTAGAGTTACTAACGAACCTAACATGCGTGTTTTTGGTCTGTGGGAGGAAACCGGAGGACCTACGTGAGCACAGGTGTCTTACGTTCCTGTAGTTCTGTTTTACTGTTTCTCCTGTTTAGTTACGTTCTTGTGTTCCTCGTCGTGTCCCATTTCCCTCTCACCCACAGTTCTTTAAAACCGGTCTCGTTTCATTCATTCCTCGCTGGTTCGTTCCTTTCATTCTCTCTAGGATGTCCGTGTTTTTGCACCGTATGTGTGTTTCGCTCCCATCCTCCGTAAGTGTTGTTGTTGCCACGGCATCCTTTTGTTTTTAATTTGAACCACGAGTCTGCTCAATCCACGACCGAGCTGCAGGGAAGCTGTCCCCGTAGAGCAGACAGGTCCGCTCCTTTATTTTTATTTGAAGGAATGCGTATCACCCGCCACCTTTCACACCAGACTGAGATCATCTTACGTTCATCCTCTGCCCTCCAGCAGCTGATCCCTTATCGTGCCGCCGTGTTAACGTAAGCCTCCATAAACGGAGCACGCCTCTGTGCTTGTGTGATGCGCTCGCTCCCAGCCGCCCATCTGTCTGGCGTTCGGCTCCTGGCAACCGCCGGCTCCTCGTCGCCCCTCAGACAAACACAGCTGCTCCCCGGCATCTGCAGACACGACTCTCGGCTGCTGAGCTGTTCTGCAGACAGTTTCTGCTGGAGCCTCCACAGCAACACGTATGACCTCCACACATGACCACAGCAACACGTATGACCTCCACACATGACCACAGCAACACGTATGACCGAGTATGTCTGAGAGCTCCTCCTGTGTAGCGTAGGCGATCGGGTTACGTCCTAATTGTTTTATTTTTGTATCAACATGGTTGCTGCAACTTTAGTTCTTGTAACTTTTATATTTTTTCTAAATATTTAACTTTATTTACAGATATTTTACCCGCTAAAAACACGCCGAAATCCCTTCAGTTCCTTTAAAAACATTCATCCCTTTGGAATCTGCTTTGGCGCACCTGCTTCAGTTTGGTCTTCTCGTGCCACTTTTTCGTTTTTAGCTACTTTTAGTTAGCATTCTGCTAGGTGAAGCTTTTACCTAATGTTCTATTTTAAGCAAACTAGTTGATGTTTTTAGCTTTTTGTTTTTATGTTACTTTTAGCTACCATTTTACCACTTTTACTGTTTAGCCTTATGTACTTTTTAGCTTTAAGCTATTTTTAGTTTGTGTTTTGCTACATTTATCTAATGTTTTGCTCCTTTCATTGTATAGCTCGTGTTCAGCTAATGTTCTGCTTTTTAGCTTTAAGCTGGTGTTTTTCAGCTGTCCCTCGGCGCTCAGTCTCTCGAGCGCCTCTTGAAATGCAGCATCATTTCGGCTGATTTGATTCCCTTTTTGTCGTTCTTTTACCACAAACTCTGTGCTCTCGTCGGCTGCTCGAATGATCGGTTCCTTAAACGAGCCGAAAAACACAACTCAGCCTTCCTGAGCGAGCGCCGCTCTCATCTGAGTTCATTAAAAACACATTTTAAGGCCACTGAAGTCTAATGAAACAGAATCCAGAGTCTATAAACGAGTCGCTTCGAGTTAATTGTTTACCCTAAATGTGCCAGAAGCTCACGCTGTCCACGCACAGCCATAAAGAAGCTCGTTACTTTGATGGAAACGGCCTTTCAAGGAGTTTGCATCAAAAATGTGCCTCGTCTTCTACGTCAGAGCGGATCGGGACGCAGCTACGGTGCTACAGGTTTTTCCTCGAGGCGCTCCACCCACCCCGGCACGACTCCAGGGTTCATAATTTTGAGTGTTCCGGCGGCGACATCGTTCAAAACAGCTGTTCCAGATGTTTCCCTCTGTGCAGCATCTCCATCAGTCTGTAAACATCTGGACCTGAGGTTGTCCCATTCTGTCTGTTCAGCAGTCCTGGATAGGAGCAGATGTTGCTCTAAAACCTGGACTAATGCACCCCCATACCATCAGAGAGGCCGTCTGACCTCAGAACAGTTCTCCTCTTTGGTCCAGAGGAGACACATCTGTTCACATCTGGCTGCTTCTTTGCCTGATAGAGCTTTAAGCAGCATTTGTGGACCAGAACCTGGTTCTAATGCCGTCCACCACGATGATGAATCCCAAATATTCAAAGAAAAAGTCGTCTGTATTTATTAGCATTTGACTCCTTTACCTCGTTATCATCCGAGGCTTCATCTGGACAAAGAACTGGCTTTTTTAATGTGCTGGTCATTATAATATCACTTTGTGGCCTTTTAATTTTGATGCAGCACAGTTTTCTGTCCATTAGCAGATAAAAGTAAACACGAATCAGTATATTCAGTTTTCTTGTGTTTGTTTTCCTGCCGCGTCACGTTTCTGCATAAACCTGACTGGCTGGTATTTATCGTATCGCCCATCTGTTCGCTGACACACATGAAAAAAAAAAAAATTACTCCTCAAAATTTCATTCTGTTCTTTTCTGCAATGTGACGAATTTCGTGAAAACTAGCAGCAAATACCTGCAGGTGTTTTTTTTTTTTAAATGTCACTAAAGTGCAAATAACTGAACTTTAAAGATCTTTTAAAGTGGGATTTCTCTATTAGGGTTATGAGCAGTTAATATCTTACCTGCTGTAGATAGCTCTTTGAAGCCTTGTCTTATTATGGTATAGTTAGGATGGGTTAAAATAAAAGTATTGTGTATTTTATAATGGAAACGCTGAGTTAGCTTAGCTTGTATCAAAACATTCAGCTCGTTCAGAAGATGGCTGCTGTGACTTTTATAGTTTTCAAAATATTTAACTTTATTGACAAATACATTCCCCATAGAAATACATGGATATCTTTTCGATTCCTTTAAAACGTTCGACAGAGATGCTTTATTTTTGTCTACCTTTGCTACTTTTAGCTAAAGTTTTGTTGCTTTTAGGTTCAAGCTAGCCTCGTGCTACATCTAGCTTTCGGCTAGTGTTGTGCCTCTTTTAGCTTTTTTTTTTCTTGTTTTCCCATTCAGCTCGTTCAGGAGACGCTACGACTTTTAGTTTTTGTAACTTTAATACAGTTTTTTAAAACTTTATAACCTAATTCACAAACAGAAATACGTTGAGATCTCTTCAATTCCTTTAAAACATCGTTCTCTTTGACATCTGTTTTAGCTACGTCTTTATTGTCAGATGCTACTTTTAGCTTTTAGCTCATCTCTTCCTGTCAACTTTTCACCAGCATTTTGTTACTTTTAGCATCAAGTCATTATTTTATTAGCTTTTAGCTAATATTTGGCTACTTTAAGCTAGTATTTTGTTACCTTTAGCTTCTAGTTAGTCTTTTATACTTTAGCTTTTAGATACCCTTTTGGTATTTTTAGTCATTTGTTACTTTTAACTAGCCGTTAGCTACTTTTAGCTAACTTTTTGGTAACATTTTGTTACTTTTGCATCTAGCTAGTGTTTGGCTCCTCTTAGCTTTTAGCTTTATCGTCTCGGTTTCAGCGTCTTCACGGATTTCCCTTAATTTTCCCAGAAAATGTAAGTTTCTCCAGTTTGTTTGTTTTGATCCAACCTGAGGCCGAAGGAGACAGAACGACGGTTGATTTTGTATTTTTTCAGCGGTAATGGGCCGTTTGTGTGATTTTATAAAACTTTTGACACGGGAAGCTCTACCAGTGCTCGTATCAAGGCATGTACTTTTGACTAGTAAATGATTTTTTTCCACCTGGTAGCAAAAAAAAAAAACACTTTGCTGCAACGACGCAGTTGATGCTTTGACACCGGGGCGAACAGAAAAGGTGCAGCTATGTGAGCTTAAGCTACGATAAGTTGGCGGTTTTAATGTTTTGCTCGCCGAAGAACGCATCAGTGCAACGTCTGTTCACTCAAGTTTCAAAAGAACGTCGTGAAGAGACGGCCTACAGCATGCTGGATGGGATAAATCGTTGGTAATTACTGTATTGATGGGATACAAATGACACAGATGTTACTGGAAGGCTTTTAATGTGAAAATCCTACTTGTGATTACTGCTGAACTATGAGCTCTAATCACTGTGCTTGTGTCTGACTGGTCGCCTGCTGGTTTGTTTTTCATCCCTCCCTTTTTTTTTTTTCAGCGTCTCGTCTGATTAAATTACCGCTGGGTGCCGTTCGTCGGAGGAAAGGAAGCTGCGCGTTTTGTGCGAGTCTTTATACGTGTGGGCTGAGACGCTCGGGACGCGGTTTGAACCCTTTCGGCTGATCTCGTGAGTCAAAAAAGGAGGCAAGAAAAAAAACCACATTGGGTTTTTTTTAGTGAATTTGTGGATTTGGCGTCCTCTTCGTGCAACCATCTGGTTTAAACTATCCTGATTGTTGGCTTTGGTCCATAAATCTGATTCCCTGTCGGCTAATTCGATAACAGCCCTCTGGTCTGGTCTTTGGGGATGAACCAATTTAACTTTACTAAGTCAGCGCCGTGGAAATGACTGAGCCTATAAACACATCACTTTCCCTTCGACGTAAAAAGGAGCTTCAGGACAAATGTTGCCTTTAGTAACACAGAATAACTTAAGAGGCTGCTCAGATTTGTTGCTAAATGTCTTTAGTGATCGGATTTCGAATAGATTGCATTAAACACAGGTCTGATTTGCCTCAATGCTCATGAAAACCATTTTGGACCTCCTTTTTATCCACAAATGTTTAGTAGTCTTAACACAATCCGTCCCGAGCCAAGCTGTAGGACCTCCTACTGATCTGACGTGATTTTAACAAACTGGATTTTATTAATCAGAGTGGCAAGTTTCTCTTTGCTCTGATTGTTTTTGGACTTGCTGTGGTCCATATAAGCCTACATAGCTGTTCCAACGCAAGAGACAACCCCTCACTTCGCTCTCCGTGACCTAGAATACGTGTTGGAACCTGGCTGGATCGTTGTAAATTTGGAAACCCTTTAAAGCAGTGGTCTCCAACCCTGGTCCTCTTTGGGCCACTATCCTGCAGGTTTTACTTGTTCCTCTGCTCCAGCACACCTGATTTAAATCAATGGGTGATTAACAGGCTTCTGCAGAACATGAGGAGGTGATTTAACCATGAATCAGGTGTGTGATTGGAGACCCCTGCCCTAAAGTCTGAAGCCTAGTCCCAGTCAGGGGTGGAAATTAGCACCCGCCACCGGCCAAATGCGGGTAAATATTTGAAGTGGCGGGTGAATTTGATCAACGCACACGCCACTGTGGCGGGTTGGCAATTTGAACAGAAAAGGTGTTATTTGTCCTCCTGACATATAGGGGGCAGCAATGTGCTCGAGTTGCAGCTGTTACGTCGAGCCGCGTTCCCCCATCAGATTCGGTTCCCCCTGCGTCTCCGCAGCGTTCGTGTTCAACGCTCGTAACCGCCGCGCTGTGCTCGTGCTGCAAGGGAACTACGGAGACCGTGAAAGGTCAAACAACTTGTTTTGGCGAAGTTAACCCACTGTTTTGCTAGCGTGATAGATAGACAGACAGACTCTGTTATGGACAATATAGCCATTTTGGTCAAATTTATGAATATAACTTTAGGACTGTTGTGTCAGCAGGGGCCTTTTTTTTAAACAGAGTCTGATTATCAAACAGTTAAAGAACATGTTTACTGGTCCAGAGTCCTCCTACTCGCAGCTGCTCCCAAATAATCAGCCTGCATGTGTCATTTCATATGTGCGGACACATTCATCTCTTTTTATGTGATTCTATTTGGATTCCATTGTTTGTTTCTGATAAGCGGTCGTCATCTTGCGTCTGTCCAGCTGCTTTTTCCTCTCAGTGAGATGTGTCCTCTCAGAAGACAGCACTTGTCTCTGCGTGTTCTGAGATCACAGTCTGCTTCTGCTGTTTGGGACCCCATACGGCCAAAGAAGACATCAAAATATGTGTTTCATGAGTTAATCTCATCTGAGAGGTCAGAGTCGTGAGAGGAGAGAAGAGCAAAGCCTCAGCATTACATGGAAAAATAACTCAGTAGCTTAGTTGTTAGTAAATATACGCACGTGAGTCCAGACGGTGTGTTGGGGATGACTCAGCTACTACCACGCCAAATTTTAGCTCAATAGTTCTAAAACTGACTGAGTTAAAGCCATTTAAGTTAAGCTAAGTTTCATTAGTTGTGGCTTCCATATTGAATTAGCCCAACTCCAAAGCTTGTTCAGTTGTAGATGAACGTCCATCGATTACTTCCTGAGCGTTTCATTAAAAATGACCCCGCTGGTTTTTGACAGCAGGGGTCTGAGTTTTGCTCCCTGTACGGAAATATTGTCTTGAGCAGGTCGCTGCAGAAAACTAGGAGACATAAAGATCTGTCCATCCAACCAACCAACCAACCAACCAACCAACCAACCAACCAACCATCCAATCAACCAACCAACCATCCAACCAACCAACCAACAAACCAATCAACCAACCAACCAACCAACCAACCAATC